>NC_056747.1:414922479-415073367 GCF_019279795.1 Protopterus annectens | reverse complement strand
GTATGTCTTCCTCTTGTTCTGTTCATGTGATTTCACCATACCCTGTATCACGCGAAGTACAGCAGGAGAAACCTATCCTTCAACCTCACTTTGGAATGCTCTTGCTTACATCTGCATTCCTTATCGCACACATTAATATGTACATACATCAAGCATTGCAATCCAGAGCCAGTTCAGGCAAACGGTGATCATTTTGAAGTGCGATATACTGCTTTTTTTATGTCTTTTCCACCTTTGCTTCTTTTTCAATTAACACACAGCCGATGAAGAGAACCCATGTAATGTATCAAATTTGAATATGCAAAGGTTTGTGTGTACCTAGTTGGAATTTTTCATATTGCTATTTTTGGGGATAGTGGCTTTGCACCAATTCTAATTGTGCTTATTTGCAGGATAATGGTGAGGACTCTAGATTTAGAAAATGCTCCTGATGTGTCGAGATACTTCCCCAGGATGCCCATGCTTTGTCTGGCATGCCACTGGCTGAATCACTTAAATGGTCCAAGTGAAATTTGTAAGTCCTTTGACAAAAGGATGCTGCAGGAAAGAAGGAATAAGCTTCTAGTGAAAAGTTTTCTCACAATGGAATATAGTAGGAAAGAAAAAGTAGAGAGAAAAAGGGTGGCCACTTTGTTCTCTTTCCCCAGATTACAAAGATCTGATAAACAGCATCCAGATCACCAACAAGGATCCATATTCCAGATAGCCAGTCTGAGATGGCAGTTGTCACGATCGAAATTTAACAAACTAATTCAAAAACAAACAGGCAAGCTAATGAAATGTTGGTGCTTATGCAATTGTCAATCACGAACCAGCATTTAGATAAAACCTTTATTATTGTTAGCACTTTCGAAGGGATCCGTGTCCCAACTTCAGACAAGTTAAAAAAATGAAACCACACCTTATATATATATATATATATATATATATATATATATATATATATATATATATAGATAGATATACATTGATTAAAAGTTAAATATCTAATTATTCAATTAATTAAATCAATAAACAATTTAATATATCCGCTACTAGTCAATAATTAGAATTCAATATTTAAAGTAGCCAAGTATTACTAAACAAATATAAACTGTAAATTGTACATTATAAAAACATTTTAAAAACATTTTTACTCTATATGCAAAACCACCTGTTACTAATCTTATGCATATGTTTTTAAAACTGCGTCTATGCTCTTTGGTTAAATGATCACTTTAAATGAAGTATACTTGTACTTGTTTCTACTATATAAGGGGAAACACACCCACCATTTATAATAAGCACAAAACACCACGTCATGCTGATACTGTTTAACAAAGATTAATTTCGTATGCAAAGTTGCCTAAAATAAGCAAACCTATATACTTGTGCTTGTTTCTACTATATGGGGGGGAAACACGCATAAGATATTATAATAGGGGTGCACAAAACATCACATCCTACTGATATTTAACAAAAATCAATTCATTATAAAAAAAAATTACCTAATATAATAACCATACTAGTGTACATAAAAAAAAACTCTACTTTGACCCCCCCCCCTGCATCACCTGCGTAATGCCTTTAACGTTAAAATACTGCTAATCAAAACATATTCATTAAGCCCAGGAAAAATGTATGCAGAAGTCCTAATCTGCAATAAAAGTTCTTGCTCTTCAAGTAACTGCCACAGTCCACCTCTTGGGTCTAATCGAATTTGTTGTAATACTGCGAAAGTAAACTTGTGTGATGGATTCTCCTTTATATGTCTTGCCAGGGCATTCTTCATATCGGCCCTACCTATACTATAGTTGTGTTCATATATTCTTTGTTTCAGCTTTCGCTCTGTTTTCCCTTTATAATGAGGGACATGACTCGCAACATGCTACATAGACCACTCCCTTAAAGTCGCAGTTATGTCTACTGATAGATTTGTAAACACTATCTCTAATCTTATCAGTACCTACTTTGATAAACTTACATTGAGGGCATGCTCCACATTTCCTCATACCTAATGGTTCACGACTCATGCTTCTAACATCCTTTAACTACTCCTTTCCAGGATGTTTTTGAGATTCGAACCTCTCTTGTATCTGAACACGGATCTAATGCCCAAAATTTTGCAAATCATTTGGTCTTCCAAAATGATTGCCCAGTTCTTAAGAATTTCCTTAATGGACTTAAAATCCAAGGAAAATGTGAACAAGAAATTCAAATGTTGGTTCATAGTTCGTCTTAGTGGCACCTCAATCCGTGTTTCATTATCTCTGTCGTTATAGACTATTCTTGAAAGGAGTTGCCTAAAATGCCCTGACTCGCTCTGTTTTTACCTCAATAATATCAGTCAAAAGTGTATCTGGATAGCCCCTTCTCAAAAACATGGATTTTAATTCTTCACGTTCCTCATAAAAATCTAGGTCTTCCGAGACCATTCTGGCTGCCCTTACGAGCTGACCTTTGACAACGGCCTTTTTCTAATGATATGGATGATTACTTGAGTAATGTAAGAATGCATTGGAATATGTGGGTTTTCTATAGATGGTAGCCTTATATTGCCTCTTAGTACTATCTTTAGTTATCTTAACATCTAAGTATGTAATATGATCAAAACCTACGGTGTGTGTAAATTCGAGTAAATCTGTCATAGCTGTAATACTCGGTACAAAACATTGTATAAGTTCTGCCTCGCCCTTCCATATAAGGCACATATCGTCCTGGTATCTAGTTTACCATAGGACGTGTTCTTGGAACATGTTAAACAGTTTCGTTCCCAATGTGCCATAACACTGTTGGCGAAACTTCCCCCACAGGGTGAACCCATTGCCACCCCAGTGTTTTGCAAAAATATTTCCTTGTTAAACATGATATAGTTAACACTAAATCCAGCAATGCCTCAACCAGATAGACCTTATTACCATCAGCTTTTTTATAAAGCATAAACTCCTTAGTCCAAGCTATCCCTATGGTCTGCGGGATAACAGTGTATAAATCCTTGACATTAATAGTCAGGAAGATGAAATCATCACTGTAATCAAGTTTGTTGATACTTTCCAAAAAGCTCCAGGAATCCCGACATATCTGTGGTTCATCACTAATCATAGGTTTCAAAATGCTATCTATAACCTTAGCACATGCATATGTTATAGACCCTCTTCCATTGACAATAGGTCTAAATGGAGGATCCACAAGATCCTTATGCAATTTTGGTGTACCAAAAATTGTCGGGATCCTAGGAGCTAACATGGACAGGTACTGGAAGGTGTCTATATCTATTGACCCCCTCCAAAAATAAATCCTATAACACACCTCTAATCCTTTTATAGGCTATGTTGACTTTTAACACTAGCATGACTGTAAGCATCAGAACACAAATATTGACACATTTTACTTTCATATGCTGTTTGGTCCATAAACACTAACCCACCACCTTTATCAGGCTTCATAACTCTATTACACTGATTCAACAACCCAATAAAATCATTTTGTTCCTTAGTAATATTAGTGACGTGGGGAAACTTCCTAGATCTCATATCTACAAATCTTCTCAAATCCACCTCGCACATTTTTTTTCAAACATACTTAAAGTGGGTTGCAGTGGTGGGTTAAAAACACTAGAATTGTTACCCATTAACACAGCCAAGTTTAATTTACAGACATACAGCTTATGGTCAACAATAGCTTTAACAACATTCATTTTTTGATCAGGAACAAAAGATAGACCTTTGGCAAAAAAATTTTGTCCAATATTCAAAATGGTGTAGTTAAAAATTTTGAAATCCCCTTGTGAGCTCAATAAAATCTGGGGTCCTCCAGATTCTATTGCATTCATCT
This sequence comes from Protopterus annectens, assembly GCF_019279795.1. Taxonomy (NCBI): domain Eukaryota; kingdom Metazoa; phylum Chordata; order Ceratodontiformes; family Protopteridae; genus Protopterus; species Protopterus annectens. Next base: position 415,069,554 of record NC_056747.1, on the reverse strand, counting down.
TTCTCCTGTTCCTGCGGTTCCCCCTTCGACCCTGATTCCTTTGTTCCAATTGTGCCTTGGGCGAGACTCCATTTTGAAAACCCTGACCATTATCATAATCCTGAAGGTCCGGGTTATTGGCCTCTGCCTGATTAACACCTTGTTGGCGAGCGTTGTTCCTAATCCTTTCACTACGACGCACAGGTGATGTGTGTACATTTTCTCCATTGGCCCTAGAATAGCCGTCATTAGATACAGGACTTAGCCTATTATTAAGCCCTGGTGAACAGTCATATGGGAAACCAAGGGGGGTGGGGGATCAGCCTTGTTGGCATACTCAAAAAGATCTCTTTCAATTTTCTTTTTCTTAACCAAACGTTTACTCCTAGTAGCATCGATACTAGTATAGATTCTAGTATAGTCATATTTATATTTGGCAAATTCAGAGTCTCTACAAATAGCATGCTCCATAATTTCAAGCTCAGATTTCAAATTAACAATTTGGCCATTATAAAAATTCACAAGTGCATGTAAAAAGTCAAAACCCTGATTATCAAACAAGGCAAATTAGTTCATGGTAAAAAGTGGAGTTACCGATCAAACCTACTGGGTATCTCCACTGTCTCAATCCCTTAGAGATAATCTTTTTTACAATGCATTCTTGAAAGTAAGCTACTTCTAGCTGTAATTTACGACATTTAAACAATTTCTGGTCAAAATTTCTAAGTAAAACTATGCTACTCACTGGCACATTCAGTGCATGCTCTTCTTCATTATTTGTTTCGTTGGAAAAGAAATCCTTAGAATTAAGAAAGTTAGCCATAGAAGGTATGCTACAGTCGGGTGCAAGCTGATTTAAAACAAGCCACAGCATTTCCGGACGTGTGTGGGTGAAATCACCCGGTTCACTTCCCCTCTTGCTCCATCCTGCCTGTTACTCTTAGTTGGATTGTCCAATCCTAATGTTATACCAGAATTAGGTAGGCTTTTCTGAGACCTACCTGCTCCTTCGAGCTTCTGTGACAGGGCTTCAACCCTGCCAAGTAAAACATTAACCAGCGTAGTTAGATTCCCTATAGCGTTCGCTTCTGGGGAATTTGTAGCAGGTTCCACAGAACCGTTCTGTTGCTGGGAGAGTAACATTTGTGAGCCTCCATTTCCGCTCGCCATCCCAAACAAATGACACGATCAAAATTTAACAAACTAATGCAAAAACAAACAGGCAAGCTAATGAAATGTTGGTGTTTATCCAATTGTCAATCACGCACCAGCATTTAGATACTAACTTTATTATAGTTAGCGCTTTCGAAGGGATCCATGTCCCAACTTCAGACAAAGTTAAAAAAATGAAACCACACCATATATATATATATATATATATATATATATATATATATATATATATATATACACACATTGATTAAAAGTTAAATATCTAATTATTCAATTAATGAAATCAAACAATTTAATATAGCCACTACTAGTCAATAATTAGAATTCAATATTTAAAGTAGCCAAGTATTACTAATCAAATATAAATTGTAAATTATAAAAACATTTTTACTCTATATGTAAAACCACGTGTTACTAATTTTATGCATATGTTTTTAAAACCACGTCTACGCACTTTGGTTAAAGGATCACTTTAAATGAAGTATACTTGTACTTGTTTCTACTATATAAGGGGAAACACACATAAACCATTTATAATAAGCACAAAACACCACGTCATGCTGATATTGAGATGGTGGTTGTCCCAGATATTTCCCAAGAGTAGGAAGCTTTCATTCTGAGAATGAACTCAAGGTATACATAATACAGGTACAGCCTAAGCTGTCTTTCCTTTTTCAGTGAAGCCTTTCTGGAGTTGCTCAATGCACAGTGTGATGTTTAGTGGATGATGAAGGCCTTTATAAAAGCTCATTTTGGTAATAGACTTGTTCCATTACCCCTCAAGAGAGGACAAATCGGAGCACAAACCTTAAACTCCTTCCCTAGGTCCTGCTTTTGCAGCAGGAGAGTTGGAGCTGACTAATGTTTCTCAGTGCTAAGAGGGCATGACTCTTTGGCACAAATTCCCTTGGTCACTTCACTCTATCCCAGCCACTTCTGCATATAGCATAATTAGGATCCAAGAGGTTTGTCAAGTATCCGGTATCTTTGCTGGCTTTAGTCCCATTGAAGCCATTTACAGTGTTTGACACTTTGGTATTCAACTTTTTAATGTTGGGTCATTATCTGTCTGAGATCAGCTTCAGTAGTGGCATTATCAACACCCAGAGGCAGTTCTTTGACATTGGAAATTTTGAAGTTGACCACCTTGTCCAAAAATCTTGTCCCGTCAATTGGCTCCATCTCTCAATTCCCAGCAATCAACAGCTTTTGGCACTGATCGTGAGCTCCATCAGAGAGCTTCAAGAGCCATGGAAGAGACCTTTGGGGATCAGACCCTTTCTCCTACCACTTTGATGACTTCCAACCTGAGGTATCTAGGAAGAGGAAGTCCAACCAGGCACTTGGTCTGCTCATCTTTGTCTCTTACTCTGAATTCATGCCTTCAATGGGGAGTTCCCACTGTCCTCTCAGAACATCCTCTGATTTGGAATTGGAGGTACAAGGGGTACATGGACCACAGACCCACCATTTCTCTGATGTACATTTTTCTAACTGTCCCCTCTACAGTTCATTCTCTCCCTGCTGACCTCATGATCAGCTTGGTCATGGGAGGGACTTGGCAAGAACCCAGTGTGGTTGCACCCATTCCAAAGAAGCCAGAAATGGTACTGTATTCTTCTAAGGGCAGACTTTTGGAGTAAATTTCCCCTTGGTGATAATAGTAATGGCAACAACCAAGAAAGCGGTCAAAGCCGGGATGCCCATCTGCCAGAGAAGGGTTCTAGGGTAATGGTCAGAATGTGTGGTGTTGCATTTGGTATCATTCCCATTCATATTTTAAATCACTTGATAGTATGAACGGTTTCCAGCACAACCTAGCTGACCAGACCCTAGATACACTACAAAGATGAGTAACCCAAGGCACTCTGGGTACTGGTATCTCCTCTTAACATTTCGATACTTTGTTGCATAATGTGACTGGAGTTGCTAGAGCTGATAAGGACATTAATATCAAACACTATGCCTGGCTGTAGTTTTGCAACTTTGGCAAGAATGTTAAGTGTGGTTCGCAAACTCCCTGTTCAGCTTTTGGACCTAAAGTGTGAGAAACTGGAAAGCACGCAGGAGGGCAAGAGTGTCAGCTATGGGTGGCAGATTCACAGCCCTTAAAGTTCATTTTCAAGGAACCAAAATGATAACTTGATTCAGAAAGGCCTAGAGACAGGCCTTTAGTTTCATGTGGTTCTTATTGAGGTTGCAGGGGTCCTTTTCAGTGTACGTAATTTCCAATTTTGACCCCTGCAATTTGGTCTCACACAGCCCTAGTATGTTCACCAAATACATAGCAATGGTTGCCTCATGGAGCTATGAGTAACTCTGATATTCCCTTTAGACACCTGTCTACTTGTCTCTACCACCTAGAAGTCAATCAAAGCAAGGGAATACTTTGCTCAATTCTTTTCTGTAATTTTGATAAACTATGAAAAGTTCTAACTTGGCCCTACTAAGAATCTGTTTATTGGATGCCATCTGGAGACCATACACAAGTTAGCCAAATTTCCACAAGTATGATTTTTTCCAGTGTCGGTCAGTTGCTGCTCTCAGCAGCATTTCTAATTCCTACAACATTGGATCCGATGGCAGCTACAGTCCATCTGGTGCCACACACCAGGTACGTTGAGTATTTTACAGTGGACACAACTTGGGGATATGAAGAGGCCCATTTGATTAACGTCCGTGTGCAAAAAAACTCTCTTGGGGGCTAAACTACCAGACTTTAATCATATACTCTCCCTTTGTCCTTCCACTTTGAAAAGATACTGTTACCACAGATCCCTCTGCACTGAGGTGGGGGGGGGGCATTGAGCAGGGCAGACAGAACAAGGAGCATGTTCTTCCCTGGAGACCAGTTTATGCATCAACTTGGAAGTGTGGATAGAACATTTCAGGATCCCTTTCCCCAGGATCCAATATTAATCAACAGGGCAGTGGAGTTGTATCAAGAAGCAAGATGGTACCAGGTCTTTACTCCTCGTGCTGGGAGGCCATGAAACTGGGAATAGGTGACCACATGTTGACAGTAACCTGCATGCACACACCTAGCCATTTCAGCTGCTTAAGAGGACAGAGCAGGTATATCGCAATTCTTCACTAATGAGTACATTAGTCTGCAAGTAGCTCAATTTTTTCAGTCACTGGGAGAAGCCTTGCTCTGACCTGTTTGCAGTCTTGACCAATGCGCAAAGTACAACTACTTTTTCAACCCTCAGGCAAGCTCTTTCCCACCACTGGATGTCAGGTTTACTTTAAATCTTTTTCCAACGTCCACTAATGAAATTCATCTAGAAAGGCAGAGTAGCAGTCTTCAACGTAGCCCCATTCTGACGTTGGCATCTGTGGTTTCTGTTTAGTCTCCCTTAAGCAGAAGCCCCTGCTCTGAGATCTTTTCCCAGATCTTTCTCCTTTAGTCTGGCAGGCCTCACATGGGCATCCTATGCCTAACCATATGGTCTCTCTCTAGTTCCAGTGAAGACTAGGGACCTGCCATACTCTCCAATGGTGGTCCAGATTCTCACAATATCCAAAAAGTTGCTTACTTACAAACTATACAAAGGTAAATTGAAAACATTTTCCTTATGCCCTGCGCAGTGAGGCTTGGCGCTTTTTTATTGACCTGATACATCCAACTTTACTTTTTGTATAATCTTTGTTTTTTTTTTTTATGCAAGGTCTAGATTTTTCTACCAGAAAGGTATAGTGAAGTCTTCGTTTTCCATGAGGGATTCATTTCAGTCCTGTACCTCCCAAAGAATATGCAACGCCTCCTATAAGATCCTATACCACCAGCCTTCAGCTTTGTCTTGAAGAAATTAATTTTTTCTGTGAACCAGCACATTATACAGAGCTAAATTCATAACACGGAAAAACTTTTCTGGTATTTCACCAGAAAAATTTCAGAGTTGCAGACTCTCCTGTAAACGGATTACTTGTATGGACTGTTTCCTTAAACTCACATTCTCTCCATTTTGTCTCAAGTGGCCTCAGAATTTTACCAGCATCTTTTCCTACTTGTATCAATGGGGGAATATCTTGTCTGTATATCCATAGTCAATTGAGATTTTGCTTGCAACATAATTCACAGCATGATCAATTTTTGCTTTCTCTATGGCTAAACTGAAGAAAAATATCCAAGGTTATCTTGTCCAGATAGCTTTCCAAATGCTTTTGTTAGCTTTATTCCTCAACCAACAAAGCTGTCGCATGTAGACTGATGGTGTGTTCAACCATGTCTTTAATGCCTGTGTGCCAGCTACTTGGGCATTTGTGCATGCTTTTAACAGAGTACAAAAAGGGTGTGGAATATTGGTCGAGGTCATTCTTTGGGGCCACCATACTCTGTCTTGATGCTACCCACTATATTGATTGACTGTCCCATAAGTGACGTGGATGGACTTCATAATCTTAAGATATGATAGCTGTGCACTTAGCCTAATGTTGGGTGATTATCCATGTCTGTTCACTTAATCAGCCTTCCTTCTGATCGTCCCCATATCAGCTGTTCTCTCCAGACACGTCATTGACTTTGAGATAAACTTTCTTGCTTGTATATTTTCCTCTTCCATACCTGGGTAGGGACTGCAGTGTATCATGGGAGGTAGGAGAGCACTTGCTATGTGAAGCCATCTATTTCCCATGTTGGTACCATCATTGAAGTGGCTAGACATTGATAATTAAGATACAGCATTAAGTATGTAAGTGTTAATTTAGATGGGTACTGGCTGGACACAGGAACTGATGGACTGGTTGACAATACCCTTATCACCATGGCAACAGCAAACTGACAACTCCTTCCCTGTCCATTACTACAGTGCTCCCAACTAATTCTCCAGATCTTGTTGCCACCCTTAAGAGCTTCAACATTTCTAGTTAGTTCGTGCATTTCTGAGAAATTTATTTTGGGTCAGATAAGTATTTTTTTCCCTTCTTGTTATGGGTAGATTGATGGCTAATAGTTTTGATTTAACTTTTTTTCTTTCATACCCCAGACCCCGCCACCCATTAATCTCCCAGTCTTGTGCAAAATATATATATATATATATATTTTAATTTTTTTTTTTTTTACCTAGACTTTTCACAAATTCATAAAGCCAGTGTACTGTTCCCTTTTGTGCTATATTGTGTTTAATGAGGGTGTCTGAGCAAGTTTTATTAGAATAGCTATGGATAACAAGGCCCTTTGAATTAAAAAAAAATAGTCAAGATCTGTTCCAAAGACTGACACAGGCTCTCTATCTTTTGAGGTTGAGCATCTTGACTCTGTTTTTAAATATGTACATATTTTAGTTTCAGGACCCTTCTTGATAGACATGCCAAGCTGATCATGAGAGGCTTCCTCAAAAGAAAAGGGGGGGGGGTGTAGGTGAGAGGAAAAAAAAAATTTAAGACCAGCAGGATCACGAGATTAGGAGAGAGATGGACTATGATGAGTCTTTTCTTGGTGAAGATTGAGAGTAGTGGTCACTTCCTCACAAAGTCTGGGCCTTTGAACATTACTGTGCTTTCATGCCTAGCTTTTCCTCAAAGGCTTAATTCATTAGAATCGGAGGGCTCCAAGGAGAAGAGAGGTCTTCAGAGCAGGACCTTCCTGGTTTTTTCTCATGCCTCACAAGTCCTGCTCCTCCAGATCAGCCAGGAGCACCACTGAGTTGGATTTGGACAAGATAGTGGCAGCAGTTGTAAAGGCCCAATTGCAATCTGTGCTCGTTGCCCTTTTTGTCTAGGTCATCACAAGATCCCCACACCCATTTCATTGCCATTCCTACCCTGGGCGAAGTTTTAGCACTAGCTGAGAATCCTCATTCCAGTGTTTTGTTTTGTTTTTTTCTTAACACCTAAAGATTTTATTTCCTTTTTGTGACCTCTGCACCAGTAGGGTACTCAATACCAATGATGGTGCTGGTTCCACCCCTCCCCTCAACCGGATTAAAAGGATCAGTGTTGAATGTCTGGTGCCAACCTTTTTTGATCATTATCTGTGCTCTTAGCATTTGATCAATCTTTGCCAAAGTTCTCCTTTACCTTAGTGCCATAATTTAATTTATGCTGATCTGATATGCTTCCCCCATTGCACCTGCTGCACCAGTTCCACCCATAAGCACCGTTAAGGTAGAGACATTAAGCTATTCTTTAGGACAGAAGACCTTACATACACACTTTCCAGGTGTGGGTTGCTTCTCCACAAGAGAGCTCAGATAAGTCCCCCTCCTAGCCCACCTGCGAAAAAAACGTGCAAGAGGGAAGCACATATTCTCTGTCCCCTTCACCACACATGGATCTTGACAGGAACATCTTCCAGTCCTTTCTGGAGGACATCAAATTTGGTGAAATTATTGAAAGGCTAAGAGCTGATCATGACCCACTAACCATTGACTTCACTGAGGAAGTGATCCTACAAGAAGCTTGGTGGTCCTAATGTTCAAGCTGGGTGGTGCCCCCTCTTGACAAATTTATTTGACCTAGCATGTTCCAAGGCTTGGAGGGAGCCAGATGTTGAGCTTATTCCGTGGAAGCCTGACTCTGGGCTTCAGACTACTCCTAAGCATTAGGGCCTCTCTGAAGTAAGTGCTCCCTTGATAATTTTATTGTAATGCCAGCAGCCACCAAATGTGAGGTCCCAGAGGATGCCCAAGGTATCACTTTCCCCTAATTAGAACTACAGGATGATGGATAGACCAGGAATACATGCATAGAGCACTTTTTTTCCCATCAGAATGATGAACTAGTTAGTGCATATGGTGAGGTTTCAGAGAGACCTAGCAGACATAAACCATAGGAGCTCTGAAACATTTGACACCTGATCTTCATAAATGACCCAGGTGGTCACTACTCCATTTCTTTGCTGTCCATTCGTCTGTTACATAAAACAGCAGATTAGGAAATCAGATTGTCTGATTCCGGTATTACAATGTGGCTTCAGGCCTATAGGAAATCAGATTGTCTGATTCCGGTATTACAATGTGGCTTCAGGCCTAGCTAAGACTTTCAGACTCTGCAGAACACTTCAAGGTGGATAAATGCTCATTTTATGGAACTTTTCTATTGGGATAGAAGGTCAAGGGTAACTGCTGCAATGTTACTAAGAAGCCAAGATGCATATAGGTTAAATTCCCAACTCCTCATTGTTTCAAGGAAACCAGGAGGGTTCCAAGAGTATCTAATTTCAGAAATCTCAACAGCCCCAGAATAAGTGGTAGTGCATCTAGAGGTAGAGGGAATTTTTCTGGTAACCATCACAAAGGAGGCAGACTGTCTGCACCAACAGGAGTTCTGAGGGTCCTCTCCAGGCTTCTGCCAGTATGAGCCCTAGACAGCTGTTGGACTGCCCCACTCTGGAGGCAGTTTGACATTTCCCTACATCACTCTCCTAGCTGGCCATCGTGCAAGATACATGGATCCGAGAAATCATATCCAGAGGCTATTAAATACCATGTTCGAAAATACCCATAGAAGACCACCCATCCTTGGTTGCCACCATGTCAGATGGATCCATATTCTACTCACGATGGTTCTTGGTGCCCAAAAACCCCAGAACTGCAGATAGACCTGAGAAATCAGTCTGCTGACTCAATATTTGAATAATTCTGGATGGTCATAGGAGGCTAATAGGCTAACAGCCCTACCAAGCCTAGCCATATTTATCCTGAGTTGCCCCAATTATCTGTGGTTAAGTGAATGAGGTAAGGGTCTGTGGTAGTTAATACCAACTTCCACTGTACAGGAGGGACATGGATACCACCCCAGGAGTGATTTTGTGGTCACCCATCCATTAATCTAGGTTCTGTTTGAAGAGGGTCAGGGAGGTTCTCTGTTTCACATGAATTGGCAGCCTGTTCCAGAGAAAAGGCAGTCTCTGGGGCTGCGTTTCTCTCTCCAACATGACATGTTCATGCCAGAGGCTAGGTTAAGATACCTGGAGTGAGTGACCCTCCTGCAGTATGAGATGAATATGTAGCATTTTCATCAGGGCCAGGTCAGAGACTGTCCTGTAAGGCAGGCATAGGTCACCCCTTAGCAGACTGTTGGAGACTGAATACAATGACGGGGCTTTCAGTTTTTTTTTTGCAGAAAACTTTTGTCTACCTTGTAAATTCTTGGTTGGAAATCTCTGGCATCTCTGTTGCAGGTGTCTGAGGTATGTGCAGAGGGAGCATTGTACTCTATTGATCTGATAGCTAAGTGTAATGAAATTCTAACGTCCTTGGATCTAATTGTGATGCTTTTATAAGATATGCCACATAGGGTTTCCTTACTACTGTGTATACATGGTGGCCAAAGTTCAGATTGCTATCAACCTGAGTACCCAGATCGTGTACCTCTGGGTCTGCACTTAAGGGAGTGCTGTCTATAATGTAACCAGCAGGGATGTCAGCTTTTCCAAAGGGAATATTGATGCTTTTTTGCATTGAGCTTTAATCTGTGCCTTTGGCACCAATCATTTGTCTGTTAACCCTGTCTGCAGTATGTTAACATTGTTGGGTGACTCTGATTGCTCCTAATTTGCAATCGGCAAACTTGGTCAACCAAAGGCCATCGAAATTTGCCTGGACTTTTGAGAGCTAAATTCTGAACAGTAAAGGGCTCAGCACAGAACCATGTGGTACATACGCCACTTGTGACTGGTCTTTTGCTAAAGGTGAAGTTACCCACTTTGAAAGTATGTCCTGTTGGTGAGCCACTTGGCTACCCATCTGATAAGGTAGGGTTACTTCCCAGTTGGGAGAGTTTCTATGTAATACTTGAGTGGGGGATTGTCAGATGCCTTGGCTAGGTCAAGATAGGCAGCATGTACTGTCTTATCCTCATCCAAGGTCTTGGTAACTTTCTCGAAGAAGTAAACCATGTTTAACAGGCATAATCTACCTTTAACAAATCTGAACTGAGCTAGTCAAGAGTTTGGAGATTACATATATCCTTTAGGTCTATAATTCTTTCCATGGCCTTACAGATGAGGCTAGTCAAGCTTATGCACCTAGAATTCCCAGGGTCAGTTGATGGTCCCCCTTTATGCAGAAGGATTACTGTTGCTGTCTTCCATTCTGCCAGCACATAGCTGGTTCTCAAGACTGTGGTTAAACCAGGATCCAAGTGGGTCTGGTAGGTCATGTTTTAAGTTTGTTTAAAAGGCAAACTGGAATGTTGTCTGGTCCCACTCTGATGCCATTGTTTGGCCTTGGAGGACACCAAGATGACCTGCTCTGAGATAATAGGCTGAGGAATGGTGTCAGGTATATTTTGGAGGATAACTGGGGGGAACGGGGTTAAGTTTTTAACAAATTTGTCCGATACCAGGTTGGCTATTCCCACCATTTGAGTACGGGTGGTGCCATCCATAGCCAGTTCAGTGCATAGTTGAGTATTCCCTTTTAGACTTCGATGAAGTTAAAGAATGCATTGATTATCCTTTGCTAAGGAGGCTATTTTTGCCTTTTAATTAGCTTTGGAGGATTTGACGAGATCTTTTGTTTAAGCTAGAGAGGGGTTTCTTCCTGAGCCAGTTCACTGTTCTTGGACATTGGTTTCCTGTTAGGTTCATACTAGGCTATCTGCCCTAGGGCATTTATAAGCCTAGCCAGAGTGTGTTTGGCTTTCGCCACCCATTTTAAATTAATTTTGCTATGCCCTTTTTCAAGGTTAGTATACTGTGCCTCTAACATTGACAAGTGATAGCCGGGGTAAACCTACTATCTCACATCCACTCATCAAGATTCCTCTTGAAGAGAGTCAGTGAGGGACTCTGCCTAACCTGGACTGGGATTTTATTCCAGAGTGAAGGGAGCCTCTGGATTATGAATCTGTCCCTCCAGCATGTCCTATTTATTTCAGTGCTGAGGTTCAAGACTCTCGAGCGCATAGCTCGATGGGATTTGGATTTTCTGAGGTGCAGCGTGTCCGTTAATTCTGGGTTGGACATGGCTTTATACGTCAGGCACAGATCGCCTCTGAGCAGGCGATATGCCACTGAGTAGAGCTGGAGTTTCTTTAACCGGGCAGCATATGGCATCTGTTGGAGCCCTTTGATCCTCTTGGTGAGGTACTTTTGGGGTCTTTCCAGTTGCTGCAGGTGTCTGGTAAGGTACATCCCAAAAGGGGCATTGTACTCAATTATGGGCCTGATGAGGGATGAGTAAAGAGGCACGATGACCTCCCCTGATCTAGATGTGAATCCCTTCATGATTAGGTGGGCTATATAAAATGTTTTTCTAACCACTTTGGCCACGTGGTTGTCAAATGAGAGATTGCTATCAACTTGGATCCCCAGGTTCCTAATTACTACTTCCGTACTTAATGGATTACCACCTATGTGGTAATTTGTGGGCACTTTGTTTTTGCCAAAGGGGATGACTATACACTTCTTGAGGCCATGGCTCTGGCACCAGTTGTCTGTTTCTATGAGGCCCTTTTGGAGGATGCTTGTGTCGGCTGGAGAGTCGATTATAGCGCCCAGTTTGCAATCATCTGCGAACTTGGTCAGCCACAGTCCTTCCATGTTGGCCTGTACCTCCGAGAAATATATACCGAGCAGGAGAGGTCCCAGGACTGAGACTTGTGGGACGCCACTTGTAACTGGTTTGGAGTCTGACATGGCTCCAGCAATTCTAGCCATGTGGGTTCTGTCCTTGAGCCAGTTCCAACCCATCTAGTGACATAGGGGTTTATATTTAAGCTGGTGAGCTTATCTATAATGCCCGAGTGGGGTATTGTATCGAAGGCTTTTGCGAGGTCCAGGTAGGCTGTCTGGACCACCTTCCCCTCGTCAATGGCCTTGGTAACTGTTTCAAAGAAATCGACCAGGTTCAAGAGGCAGGATCTGCCCTTAAAGCCGAACTGGGTAGGATCCAGTGTCTGTAGGTCCTCAATCTTTTTTTTGAGGTCCATGATCCTTTCCATAGCTTTGCAGACCAAGCTAGTCAGGCTTATGGGGCGATAGTTTCCAGGATCCATTGAAGTGCCACCTTTGTGGAGAGGGACCACTGTTGCTGTACGCCACTCTTTGGGTACATATCCTGTGGTAAGGCTGAGATTGAACAGTAGTTTTATGTTTGGGTTTAGCTCTTCGGAGTTCATGTAGGACGCAGCCCAGGACACTGTCTGGTCCCATTGATGCTGTGTTTTTTGCTTTGGAGAGGATGGCTCTTACCTGAGCATCTGAGATGTCAGGGGGGCAGCACTCTGCTGGGATAGATATTTGCCCTTTTGGTGGGGAAGGGGGGGAAGAAGTTTGCACTGAACCTGTCAGCTAGGATGTTGGCAATTAGTCTGTTTATATTAGAGGTCCTCCAGGGTGGCCTGTTTTTCCAGTAAGACCTGGTTTTAATCTAGTCAAGTACAGCCAATTTTATTCAACTGCTTAAGTGGTTATATACAGGGCATTGGTGTACACCTCTGCATATAGCAGTCTATCTGCGTTAGTCTAAAAACCTCTGAGCCGGCATGTTTATGTGAGTTTCCCAGTTGAGGTAGGATAATTAGTCACCCCATGAGTCAGGTGTTGGGCTGTATGGCAGCTGACTCCAGTAAGTCCAGGTATGCAGTATGCTTATGTTTCATGGTGGGGGACCTATAGCTAGCTATGATGTGGTAGGGGGCTTTGCCAGTAGTTATTTGGACATGGAGTAGCTGGAGAGAGCCATACTGTTTGACCAGTCTCGAGGTGTACTTATCCTTAAAGATAAATATACTTCCTCTTTTGGTTATTTCATGCACAGTTTGTGGTTTGAATGTATAGAAGGATGCTTTTCGTGCCTTTGAACTGTCTTGGTGACTGCAGAGAATGTCAGCATCTTCCAAAGTGAGGAGTGCTTCCAGGGAGTGCAGTTTTTTTAGACTCTTAGCATTAAGTAGCAGTACCTTGAGTTTATCTAGCCAGGATTTTGTTGTGGTCAAATTGTAATCCATCCTACCATGCTTGCAGGCAAGAGAATGGCTGTGCCCTTTGGAAATCCAGGATCATCATCTATACTTAATAGTGAAGTCCTCCCCAAGATTTCTTGCATTTTCCAATAGGAGCCTATCATTGCTCGTTCAGAGTCTAGTCCTTTAGACTAGTCTAATCACAGCTCCCTGCATATTTAGTGTATGGTTCCAGTTGCAGCTCACATGCAGCCTCTAGGGGTGAACATTTCCCTATCTAGACTGGCTAATTGCTGTATCAACAGTTGAAAAAAGACAAAGTATTTTCTCCAGCTATGTCTGTCATTGGGAATCAGTCTATCTAGCAAAATTGCAACTGAAACCCCCTCAAATTTTTTAACATAGACTGCCATTTGGCTATAGACTGAGAGCCCTGTTGTGTCTGGAAAGAATTTCCACAATTAGTACACGCTGTTCTAATTTGTGACAGCACGCAATTTCAGATGCAGCTGCAGTCAAGGAAATGCTAGCCCTTAATGACAGCACCAATTCAAACAGCACAATATACCAGAGTACACATGCGAGTCCTGCAGTGTACACTTGGTGTTCACTGATGTCAAGTGATGTAACCAATGACAAAAACTATAACATTTTCAAAGACTTGTCTGTTGGTGAGTAAACCTGGAAAATCTCAGATCAGGGACTCCATTCACCTTATCCTTGGATCTGCAGTTACCACAGACTTGTACTTGCCAAAGTGGGAGGCAGTACTTGTATAAGACAGTGCAAGGGAAATGTTCCATAGATGAGACCAAATTAGTGTCTCTTGGACGTGAACGGCCCGCAACCTGAGGAAGACTTCTCAAGACCCCCCCCCCAGGTGCCTTTCCTATTACCAGACTTCTGCAGAAAACCAAAATAATTTTTGTAAGATTCTTCCTGCCACATCATATTTGGTTCCCTCTGCATCTTCTGTGTCTGAGAAGAAAACCCCTTCTGTCAAAGCACCCTCCAGTGCTAATCACAGATTCACCTAGTCTCATCCAGACTTTCGGTTCCTCAGACTAAATCCCAGAGTTTCTCAACTTTTACTGATAACCAGGAATCTTATGCTCCCCCTAAGTAATGTCTTTCGCCTTTTCCCAGTTGGGGGTCGCCGCAGAGGAAGTCTGGTCTGCTAATGATTGGCAGTGGATTTTTACAGTGCCGAGTTGCCAGCCCGACCCCCAACCTTCAAAGAAGGCATACCCATTCATGCACGCACCTACCTGCATGTCTTTAAATGTCAGTCGACCATGGGGAAGACCTGCAGACTCCACACACAAGGTGCTCCAGTTGAGAATCAAACGGGAGAACCTCTTGCTTTGAGGTGACAACGCTAATTGCTGCACCACCGCGGCGTACAGTTTATAAATGTAATTACAGCCTCTCAAAAACCCTCAACTAGAAATATGTATAGAGGCAAATGGAAAGAAAAATCAATATCAGTAACTATAAATCTACAGCCTACCTTTTCAGCTGCTCTCTCTTGGGTATTGAACTTTCTAGCTTGTTCATCTGAAACTTCATTTGGCCACAATCACTATACAATCAAGGATCTACATAGTAATTTTTAGATGCACAAACTTTTTTAAGCGGTTTTGTTTTTGTTTGTTTAAGGTGCATTTCATTCCAAGCTATCTGACAACCCCCCAAACTTCCTTTGAATGTGTCAGTTTTTATGTAAAATTTTTGTCCTGGAAGCTGTGACTTTCCCTAAACAATTTTCAGAGTTGTAAGCACTATCATTCAAATTTCCTTGTATTATTTTTCAGAGTATGTCTCTAAGAACTAATCCATCTGTTATACTAAAAGTTGCAATACAACCTAGTTTAAACCATTCCATCCATCTATCTGTATTATTCCTAAATCATGCTGGCAAAGGTTAATATAAGTTGTACTTGTTAGATGTGTGAAACGGACAAATTACTAGTCTAGCTGCCTTTGCAGGCCATTTTAAGTCTAGCCAATTTCCTTTTTTGTGCTGTACGTAACCTATCCCATTTGGTTATAGATTGGCCTTACCCATTCCATGGTCGACAATTGTATATTAATCCTAAAGTGAATAACTGGGATCATACCATAGATAATTTAAGTGTACACATGGATAAAGCATTTAGGAGCTGCAGTAGTACAGGGAGGCAGTCCTGGAGTAAAATTTCTGTTTCCCCATCCATACATAACATTTTTAGGACTTGGTCTTGTGTGGTAGCTGGAGGTGCACTAATTTCAGTTCTTTTTTGAGGGACAGATGGAGGTGAGAGGGGTAACGTTAGAGCTAAATATATTCGCCAGTAAGTTATATCTTCAGCCTCGGTGTAGGTAACATTCACGATCAGCTCATCAGATTCCTGTGTTCTTTTGAGGTTATGAACATAACTAAAAATGGCTTGTGATGGTCTTTTGGCTTGAGTAGCTGTTTTAACCTCAAACATGGCTATGGTGGGTTTTATTAAGTTCCTGTGTTTATTTCAATGACACTGGCTCCAACATTCTAGGAATTACTGTTCTTTCGGTCAAAATTTTTCTTTTATTATAAAGCTTGTTGATGTGGTTCCACCATGTCAGCTTTATGGGGTTTGCCTTGCGCTTGTTCCTGTGGGATGCAGCTGCATCTGTACAACAGTTTACATGCTGGTATAGTGTGGTAGTGTACATTTCTGTGTATTCAGTGGAGTTAACTGGGTTTGGTGGGGATTTTAAGCTTGCCAATGTATCACTTAGGAGTGGGTATTTTGTCTTAAAGAAATTTCCAAAGGTACCCTGGATGGACGGGATCTCTGGTTTCTGTTTTATTTCAAAGTATGCTGCTTTATGAAGATACACAAGTGGTTGGTGCAAGATGTTGTAGAAAGGACAACCAGTATATTTTATATTCCAGTGAAATATTTCTCAAATTAACACTCAAAATGGTTATCTGACTGATTTACCTTTTGTCATTCATCTTATAACAAGCCTCCTGCCTTCCAAACCAGTTCTACACTCTCAGGGTTAAATTTATCCATGACTTTCCTTGGGAACTTTCCTTTGTACATTTGCTCTGTGGTCTACCATACATACATTAGTTTAGATTCATTATCCATGGTTCGGCCCTCCTTTTGGGGTTTCTATTTTCAAAGGTCTGGTCTAGTACCCCCCAAGTCTACTGTTCATCAGTTTGTGTCTGGACAAGACCAGCCTAAACAAAGTGATGTACTTGCCAGAACATTGTTTAGCTGGTTTTCCTTTCTGAATGAACTTAGTGGAGCAGCAATGACCTTCATTTGACCTTGGTTACTAAATTGTCAATGTATTTTTCTATCTAGTTTCACTGTGTGTGAGGTATTAACTGGAAATTGTCCACTTTTATTAAGCATCTGTTGGGTTGTTTGTTTCTGATAACTTGTTGCAGTTAAACTCTTTTTTTTCTAGAGGCTCCTTTAGCTGTTTAAAACTTTAATTTAAAGGCTCACTGCTGCTTTTCAGCTGTGAGAAACATTTCTGCAGTTTGTTTCCAAGTAGTGGGGATATTTTGTAGCATTTCCATATTCAGGCTTGTATTTGAGCCTAGTGTTTGTGGAGGCTGTGTCTGAGCACATATTCAGGGACATCTTGGTTTATCCAAAGCCATCAGGCATTTCAGTGAGAGAATTGTTTGAGGACATTGGCTGACTGAGGTCACCTGGACTAAACCTTAGACTAAGCACCTCATTGGTTCTTTTGAGATTTCTTTCTTAAAAGCTGTCTCAGGTTTCAACTTTGTTACCTAAGAAGTTAAGTTGAGTGTTTCTGCCATTTCACACTGAGCTAATCGAAGGAAGGACACTGAGCAAACTCGGAACTATAATATATAACATTAGGTATCTTGTTTTTTGCTTATTTTGTTCTTTATTTCTTTATTTATAGCACTTTGTGTACTGTGTATTTTTCTAGCTAGTTTCAGTGTGTGTGAGGTATTAACTGGAAATGGTCCACTTTTATTAAGCATCTGTTGGGTTGTTTGTTTCTGATAACTTGCTGCAGTCCTTACTATTGGGTATAGTCCGCATCCAGTCGGCCCGAATACCAGAGTATAAGGCTGACGTCGGTCAGGGCGCATTAGACTGACGACAGTACGTCAGGGTACTAATGCGCATGACCGCGCCATATCCTCAGTCTTTTGCCGCGTGATCCGATGCAGAAGCAGTTTTGCGAGTGCAGGTTGGCGTTTGAAATATTTCCGAGCCGGAGTTTCAGACCGAATCAGAGTTGGCTAAGTACCCGTTGGGGAGAACATTTTGGTTTTTCTTGCCTCAGTATTTAACCGGATGTCAGAAAAAGTGAATAACTGTATTTCTTGTGGGAAACAAATACCTCATAGGGATTACCATACATTATGTATACCTTGTTTAGGGCCTGAGCACGACGTTGTTGGTTGCCGCTCTTGTGCTAAGTTTAACAAACGCACTATTAAGAGGAGGTTAGACTGTGCCAGATTAGTGTTTGGGAAGCGTTGCAATTATAAATGCCGCTGGATGCTCCGCGCCCGCTTCATCCAAGAAGCGCAAGGACTAAACAGCGAAGCCTAGGGTTGATGAACCGCAGTCCCAGGCGTCGGTTCTTTAGATGGCTCAGTGGTAGCCAGAGGTTTTGCCGGAGTTTCTATAGAGTCTCAGGCAGAAACTTTACTGTTACAGGATGTACCCTCTCAGGAGGCAGGCCAGGCTGAGGGGCTTCTCAGGTAACTATTCTTCCCTCTCTTCCCAAAGTAGTTAGAGCCTCTCCTTCTGTTGCCAAAACTTCTTTTAGAGGTAGGCCAACTTCAGCTTCAGTAGGGGCTTCTCCTAGCCTTCGGTTCTGTACCTAAGAAACATATGCTTAAAATGGCAGAAGATTTGATTACTATGATTAGAGGTTCTATGTGCCCTCCTGATAAGAGGCCTAGAGTGGAACCAGAGTTTGACAGTTTTGAACAGGTTTCAGGGGCTTCCTGAATCTTCTGGAAGATTTGCAGGAGTATCCTCATT
The DNA here is from genome assembly GCF_019279795.1 of Protopterus annectens. Lineage (NCBI taxonomy): Eukaryota > Metazoa > Chordata > Ceratodontiformes > Protopteridae > Protopterus > Protopterus annectens. The sequence goes on along the minus strand of NC_056747.1, from coordinate 415,051,525 downwards.
ATTCTGATTCTGATGTGGATGATGCCACTCCTTCCGGCTTCTCCTCCTGAGGATTTTCATTTTCAGAGACTCTGCATTCCATGAGGAGCACTTTAAATGGGAAGGCCAGGATTACTCTGATTCCAGGAACAGGCTTAGGAAATCTTTGTTTTACCCCAGCATAGGCCCTTAGCTGTACCTCCTGTGTTGAATGTGGTGGAAGATGTTTTTGCAGAGGCTTCCCTGAACCCTGATTCTTTGCCTCCTGCTCCTGTTAAACCTGATAGGTACTATAGGGTGCCTGAAGCTCATAAGTATTTGTTTAAGAGTCCTAGGCGGACCCAGAAACTGTTTCTCAGGGGCCTAAAGGTGTTAAGGCCTCTGTGGTTAAAAATCCTGTTCCCACTGACAAAGAGGCAAGGGCGTTAGATAGGTGGGGTAAGAAAGTGTATACTTCTTCCACTCTAGCCATGAGAGCGTTGAATTGTCAGTTTCACATGCTGAAATATCAAAATTATCTCCTTTCACAATTGAAATCTAAGGTGGATGCTTTGGCGAAAGGTATTGATTGTAAAGACTTGCTGGATTTAGTTTATGTGTCTGATCAAGTGGGCAAGCATTCTTTGCAATGTGGTTTTGATGCTGTGCAGGCCTCCTCGAGGGTGGCTGCCACTAGTTCTGTTCTTCGCAGGCATGCCTGGTTGAGGGATCAAAATTTGGCTGAGCATGTTAAGACAAGGATTTTGGATGCTCCTTTACAGTCTGATGTGTTGTTTGGTTCACCTGTGGAAGCAGTTTTAAAGAAAATGGAGGACAAAGCTAAGTCTATGCAAACTGTTAAAGATTTTTTGCAGGTACGGCCACCGGTTTAGTAGAAATTGGCCTGCTAAGGGGTGGACATATCCTGCTTATGATTCCCAGTCTAGGGGTGGGTCTAGACGTGGTAGGGGCAGGGCTCAAGGTTCTTTTAGGCCTAGAACAGGGAGTTCACCTGCTCAGACTTCTGGTGAGGGCAGGGGTCAGTCCTTTCGTAAACAGACCCAATGACCTGCCTTTTCAACTGCCAGTGGATTCTCGTCTGGCAGCTCCTTTGGAAGGACAACTGTCTCTCTTCAAAGGAAATTGGGATTTAATTACTCAAGACAGATGGGTGTTGGACATCATTCTACCAGTCCCTGTGTCAGAAAGGGGCCTAGGATTTTATTCTCGCATGTTCCTAGTACCAGAGGAAGGGAACACGTGGAGACTGCTTTTGGATTTATCTCTCCTCAACACTTATCTGGACATTCCCAAGTTCAAGATGTTGACGTTACAACAGCTTTTTACCTGCTGGGCAAAGATCACTGGATGGTAACTTTAGATCTCAAGGAAGCTTACCTTCATGTGCATATCAGGCTAGTTACAGGAAGTATCTGCGGTTTCATGCTGAGATTCTCATTATCAGTTCTCTGCATTGCCCTTTGAAGCTTATCTACTGCCCAGAGTATTCACAAAGGTTCTGGCTCCAGTGATAGCTTACTTCAGGCCACAAGGACTTCAAATCTATCCTTATTTAGGCGACTGCCTGATTCTGGCTCAAGAAAAGGAAGACCTTCTACAGCATCTGGAATATCTTATAGCAGTGCTAAGATGCCTAGGAGTATTCTGTGAACGAAATAAAGTCCAGTCTAGTACCCTCTCAAGACATGTGCTTTCTGGGTGTGAGACTGAATACAGCAGCCCAGATGGCCTTTTAACCCCGGACAAACAAAAGAGTCTGTCACTTTACTTCCATCAACTATCTCATCAGTCCGTGCTGACTGCAGAGACAGTCCTTCAAGCATTAGGGTTCATGGCATCTTATATTCTGGTGCCTCCCAATGCCAAACTGCATATGAGGTAGTTACAATGGTATCTCAAAATGTATGGACACAGCACTGCCAGGATTTGAACACTGTCTTTCAATTAATACCTTCCCTTCAAAGAGTATTTTTGTGGTGGGCTCAGGAATGTCACCTAAACAAGGGACTCTCTGTGACCGGCCAGAGGCGAGTCAGATTTTTACGACAGATGCCTCAGACATTGCTTGGGAGCTCATCTAAATGGAAAGTGGAAACAAGACAAGTGGCCTGCCAGACTACAGCATCTACATATCAACATGAAGGAGATGTTAGCAGTCCAGTTCGCATTGCTGGCTTTCCAGGAGTTACTTCTTCCAGGGCAGGTGTTGATTCTAACAGACAACACAACTGTCATGTGGTACTTCAACAAACAAGGGGAACACATTCTTATCCTCTATGCAGGCATGCAATGTGATTTTATGGGAGACTGCGCCACGCTTGCACCTAACTCTTCAGGCAAGGTTTCTGCCAGAGCACAGAACTCCTTAGCAGATGTGTTAAGCAGACAAATCATGGATCCCCACAAGTGGAAACTGGATCTTCATGTATTTCAGAAATTGACAGTGTCATGGGGAACTCCAGACATAGATCTGTTCGCTTCTCCACTAAACCACCAGCTGCCACAGTTTTGCACAAAGGGGTTTCTTCACACAGCTTGGAAAGTGGATGCTCTGTCTTTCAGTTGGACAAACCTTCATCTGTATGCCTTTCCACCTCTGCCTCTTCTTCCAAAGGTACTGTTAAAGGTCAGACAGGACAGGCCAAGGATGATTTTGATAGCTCCAGATTGGCCTCGGCAACACTGGTACCCTCTACTACGGAGTCTGGTAAAGAAGCCTCCATGGCCTTAACCTTTGATTCCACATCTGTTATCCCAGCAGGGCGGTCATCTGCTCAATGTCAAGCTTCACTCTTCCTCTGACAGCCTGGCATATTCTGTGTTGACACACAGCAGGTCTCAACTTCCTCAACAAGTTTTGAATGTGATTATGGAAGCTAGAAGACCTAGTACAAGGAAAGTGTACGCAGCAAAATGGAAGAGATTTTTATTTTGGAGTAAAGCAAAGAATTTGGAGATTTCTGAGCCTAATTTGAGTATGGCTCTTCAATATCTTACTGAGTTACTGGACAAGGGTCTGTCCTTCTCTTCCATCAAGATTCATCACATTCATGAAGAGATGCATCCAGTTTGCATTTTCCGGGGTTAAAATTCTTCCACATTTGCCCTAACCCGGACAAAACATTTAGGGACCAACAAAGGAACCACACCCCCAGGCGGGCCCAAGCATAATGATAAGTTTTCCCAAATGCAACTAACTCTGGGAAAGGGCTAAAAAGACCCACAAAACCCCCCAGGGCCCGGGACCATCTCATTCAAACATGGAAAATTTGGGGTAAAATTAACATTAAGGGGGTTTTTCCAACTACCCTCCTTTACTAAACCACCATGCCAATTTTGCCAAGTTTCTAAATTTTTAAAATTATGCCTGTAAATTAACCACAGGACCCTTTCCAACCCGGGTTTTTCCAAATGGAAAGGTCACAAGAGGAAAATTTGGTGATGCCTCCAATCCTCTGAAAACATGTCCCTCCCCCCCCCATTGGAAACCCAGTTTTTTTTAAACCAAACTTCAAAAACCAAAAGGGGAAAATTCTGCCCCAATGTGCAACTTAATTATCTCTGAACCTAAAAAATTCCTTTAAAGAAAAAAAAACCTAAAACATTTTAAAGGAATGCAAAACCGGTCGGGAAGAATAGACCAAATTTAAAATTTTTAAAATTTTAAATACAGAAAGTTAAGATGATAACTTTTGTTCTCTAATTCTTAAAATTAATTAAACAATTGTTTTTCCTTTTTAAGATACGGCAATTTAAAAGGTCCAATAGGAAAAAAACCATGTTTTAAAAATCCTTAAAAAAATTTTAGAAAAAAATTTTAAAAAACAGAACCTTCTCTCCCTTGAAAAAAATTTTTGAACTTATCAAACCTTTTAAAAATTATGTAAATAAAATTTGTTAAATTTTTTGGGAAAAATTACTGCAAAGGGTGTTTTTATTAAAAACCCTGGGTAGAGGCCCTTTTGTTATGAAAGTTCCCTCGACAACCCCACTAATGTTTTAGTTGGTTAAACCAAATTTTAAATTAATTTTTTGGGCCCCAAATATTTAAGAAAAACATACTTTATGCACTTTTTATGGGTAAAAAAAAATATAACCAGGACAAATTTTAAATCTACTTTTTTTTCCCCTTTTCCTTTTTCAGGACGTGTCAAAAAAATAAAAAAGGGATTGGAAAAAAATTTTTAAAAAATTGCAAAAAAATGCAATGGCAAATTAGCGGGGATTAAAAAACCCAAAAAGGGTCCCACTAAAAACATTTTGGGGTTTTCCCAAAAATTTTTGGGAAACAAGTTTCGGATATAGGGGTAAACCTAAGATTTCATTAAAAAAATCTTTATCTAACAATCTAGTTTACAATTTTTGAGTCAGTAGTCATGTCACTAAATGTTTCAGCCGCATTCGTGCACTGAATCAAAATTTAGTTGTCAGCTTTTAGAAGAATAAATTAAAAACCATAAATTAATGAAAACATTCGTGCTGTAAACTTCTTTTAAAAAATTGGTTTTAATTTACCGCTTTTTTGTATATTTTTATGTTTGAAAAGGAAAATGTGCCGCTTTTGCTTCACTTTTTCTGGGAAAAAAGACTAAATATGAGCGTATCATGTAGACAATGGAATTTTTAAAAGGCCGGCGCCAGTAAAAAAATCTTTATCGCGCTTTTGCGACTAAAAACCAAGAAAAAAATTTAATCTAAAACAATTTTGGTAAAACAAAAAAAAAAAAACTTTTAAAAAAAACTTTTTTGAATTCGGTAGTTACTTCTTTAAAGGCCACTTTTTAGCTGGTTTTTCCTTTCTGAATAGACTTGAGTGGAGCAGCAATGACCTTCATTGACCTTAGTTACTAAATTGTCAATGTATTTTTCTATCTAGTTTCCACTGTGTGTGAGGTGTACACACCTGGAAATTGTCCACTTTTTATTAAGCATCTGTTGGGTTGTTTGTTTCTGATAACTTGTTGCAGTTAAACTCTTTTTTTCTAGAGGCTCCTTTAGCTGTTTAAAACTTTCATTTAAAGGCTCACTGCTGCTTTTCAGCTGTGAGAAACATTTCTGCAGTATGTTTCAAGTAGTGGGGATATTTTGTAGCATTTCCATATTCAGGCTTCTGTATTTGAGCCTAGTGTTTGTGGAGGCTGTGTCTGAGCACATATTCAGGGACATCTTGGTTTATCCAAAGCCATCAGGCATTTCGTGAGAGAATTGTTTGAGGACATTGGCTGACTGAGGTCACTCTGGACTAAACCTTAGACTAAGCACCCCATTGGTTCTTTTGAGATTTCTTTCTTAAAAAGCTGTCTCAGGTTTCAACTTTGTTACCTAAGAAGTTAGGCTTGAGTGTTTTCTGCCATTTCACACTGAGCTAATCGAAGGAAGGACACTGAGCAAACTCGGAACTATAATATATAACATTAGGTATCTTGTTTTTTGCTTATTTTGTTCTTTATTTCTTTATTTATAGCACTTTGTGTACTGTGTATTTTTCTAGCTAGTTTCAGTGTGTGTGAGGTATTAACTGGAAATGGTCCACTTTTATTAAGCATCTGTTGGGTTGTTTGTTTCTGATAACTTGTTGCAGTTACTCTTTTTCTAGAGGCTCCTTAGCTGTTTAAAACTTTCATTTAAAGGCTCACTTCTTCTTTTCAGCTGTGAAAAACATTTCTGCAGTTTGTTTCCCACCCTCCCTGTTGGTTTAGTGTTTTTATAGCTGGCTTTGCAGTTGCCCGCCCCTAGTGTAAATTTGATCTGGGACCCTCCTCCCAGTCTAGTGTCATTACCTCATTCTACCCAGTACATGGAGAACATTTGAGAAGGCCAATCAGCTTAGTTTCTGCTACTCCTTTCTCTTCACTAAAAAAAAAAAAAACTTTTTTCTAAGCTTGTTTCCTGCTTTTCCTGTGGGTAGTCTACCTGGATATAGATTTGCTGTGTCCAGGACTATTTATAGGCTTCTGGGCCCCCAAGCCTTTCTTTGTTGGAGGGAAGCCTTCTAGCTTAATTTTGTTTCTTAGAACTAGCCAGTTTTTTGTTTCAGTACTTGTTCAGAACTTATTGTAAGCACTAAATAAGCTACAAATTACTACAGCACTCAATTTTCCTCACTGTCTAGAGGAAAACAGTTTCTAGTACTTAACAAATAAGCACCTATCCAGGCATGTCTAAGGGTCAGCCCCTGGTGTTTTCTCCTGTCTACCTGATGAATCTGGGCATCTTGGGGCAATGCAGTAATTGCCTCAGGTACACAGACAACCCTCTCCTACCACCCAACACTACAACCTGTGAGAGATGCACTTATATAGCCAAACTGGAAGCAAAGCTCTCTTCACCCAAGACTGGACTAGACAGTTAAGAGGAGAAGGTAAACACTTGCACCACACCACACTCAGCACATAGTCCCTCAAAACCTACACCACCGAAACACACATATAGAAACACAAAACACCTACATTCGCGGAGGCTCTCAGTAAAAACCTGCCCAAGCAACAGGGACCTCAAAAGCAGAAACACAAGCAACCTCCACCCCCCCAACACAACCCAAATGACGCATAGCCCACAAACAGTGTGCCACTCAACCACAGCCCATAAGGCATAACAACGTACCCAACACTCTAGTCATAGGTGACTCTATAGTCAGGCACACTGATGTTCCACTCACCAGGCTAAACAAGGAGAAAGTTACTGTCAGCTGCCTGTCTGGTGCCAGGATCCGCCACATAACGCATGCACTCAGGTCACTCCACAACAAGTACAAATACATTGTCCATGTTGGTGTGAATGACCTGAGACGTACCTCCTTGGACTACACGAAAAGGGACATGGAGGAGCTGTCCGATCTTGTAGCCCAGGCAGGTATGACCCTAGCCCTGAGTAGCATCCTGCCATCACCCAGAATACCACAGTAAAAGGACAAAATGATTGACTTCAATTGGCTAAGCTTCTGGTGTCATTCTAAGGGGATCCAGTATCTGTCTGCCTGGGATGACATGATCGACAAACCACGATGCTTTGCCAGAGATGGCCTGCACCTGTCACCCCTGGGATTCCGGATACTGGCTAAGGCTCCAGCCACCCCTATAGTGCCTTTTTTAGGCAAGGTTCGAATGACAAATTCACCACCCTAACAGGTACAGGCAAGAAGAATCTGAGGGTATTGCTACTCAATGCTAGAAGTCTAAACCTCAAAATGCATTCTCTCGAGGCACTCCTTAAAATGGAGAACATCGACATCTGTGCAGTGACAGAGACCTGGTTCAAGGCTCCAGAGAGTACCCCTGCATTACCAGGCTATAATTCATACCACACCTTTCGGCCACTTAACCTGGACCGAAACACTAAAGGCGGAGGCATGTCCATATTCATTAAGGATATCCACACCTCCAGGCTAGTTGCTCAGCATAATGCATCCAAGATTATCCAAGTGCAACTAACTCTGGGCAAGACCGCAATCCAAACTGTAGCTTGCTACAGATCCCCCACCATGTCCCAGGATCCCCACTCCTCATTTCTTAATACACTGGAAAATATTAGGGTACAACCTAACACCCTAATAATGGGCGATTTCAACTACCCTACCATTAACTGGGAAACTACTCATGTACCAACTCTTGTGCTCAATGTTTTCTGGAATTTATAAATTCCAGTGCCATGGATCAACCTATCCACACCCCCACCAGGGGCAGCAATATCCTAGACCTGGTTATTACCAACATGGGCAACCGGTGCTCCACACCAGAGGTCAATTCCTCGGTCAGATCCGACCATAAGCTAATCACTCTAGACATCCATGTCCCTCCCCCACCCCCCATTAGGGAAACCACAGTAAAAAAAATTCTCCAAAGCCAACTTCACGCTTAAGACAGAAGTGGCAAACTTTACGACACCCATGCTGACGGACAATAGAGGTATATCTGCTGAATCCTACACAAATGCACTTTATAAGCAATAAAACACTAAAAGCACTGTTGAAAGGAGATGCCAAACACCGGTCAGCCACAGAATAGATCCAAAGTTTATTTAATGCGATAACTTTCCAAAATACATGTAACGTTAAACGCTTAATGAAATAACGCTCTTTCATCTAAAACTCTGACTTCTTCAGACATCAATAAAACAATCTGTTAATTAATCAACAATATTTATAGATACAGGCTATTTCAAATGGTCCAATCAGGAACCAAAATCATGAATAATTAACAATGGACTCTAAAAATGAACACTTCGTATTAAATGAAACATCTAATTATTTGATATCATGTGGTGGATGACAAAAATTATTCCATATCTAAAGTCATAAAATGAATAATTATAACTTCCCATCAAGTTTATTACATTCATAACTCGACACTCAAATGTATATATGTAGGGATGCTTCCATATCTGTGATTAACACTCCCCTCTAGTGAGTGTTTACAGGCTAAACTTGTTCTGAAAGGGTTAAGGGTACATAAATTCCCTAACAATGTCAAAGTTGGCACATGCTTTCATGATACACTAATCAAAATGTTTGATAACTGGGGTTTTGACCTCCTCAGAGCTATTAAGAACAATGAGGAGGAAATGGAAATATTAATGAAACACATTGATATAATTAATGAAAAAATTACTAAATATTTGTTATTTACGGTGGATGGAGAAAAAAAGAAATATTTTGAATTGAGGAAAGTCATTGATAAAAAAAATGTGATAAAATTTTGGAAAAGAAAATAGAGATGTATTTGAATATGAACATCAAATTCAGTATCCTAAGCCTAGATCTATTTTCAGTCACAATTATGAATTTAGTAACTTTGGTGATCACGTAGATAGAGAAAATTATGAAGAAAGAACTAAAGTCATCCTGGACCCTTTAGAATATCCCCCGCTCCGGAGATCGGAGAGAATCAGAGGGAGGGGAATTTTCAACCGAATGTATGGAGGGGGAGGGGCAGGATACTTTAGTTGAAAATGGTGGGGGAGTGGATGGTCCCACCCTGTATGAAAATTATGGGAATTTTAATTCCAGTAATACAAAGACTGGTTTGTACGTGTGAGGAATACAAACATTTCAACATTTATAATTGCACTGAATTGGATATAACCAACATATATTTTAGCCTTTTCTCCAAAGAGTTGAATTTTGTACCTAGAACCAAGTGTGATATTAGCAGATTGATAATAGATTTAAAGATGTTTCTAAGGAAAATTAATTTAGAATTGATTTGTGAAAATAGAATATTAGATGAGGGGGTTCATGAAAAATTGAAAAGGAGTATTTGGAATCCCCCCATCCACACTCAATTAAAAAAACTTTGAGAATAATGTTGAAGGAGAATTTAGGAAGGCAATTAAGAAAAGTAAATTTGCCCCTTAACTTATCACCTGAAGAATATTCATTGTTACAATATTTAAGGCATAATGTGAATTTAAGAGTTATGAAACCTGATAAGGGTGGGGGGATAGTATTAATGGATAATATAAACTATGAGGCCAAAATGTTACACATACTACTTGAAGGAAGTAAATATAGTAATCTCTCCAAAAATGAGATTAATATAGGTTACAGGAGAATATATACTATGTTATATGATTTATTCTTGGAAGGATTTATAGATAAAGAATTATTCGAGTTTTTGCATGTTAATAGACCTAAAATTCCTTCCATTTTTGGCATTCCTAAAGTCCATAAGGATTTGATAGATCCACCTTTGCGTCCTATTGTTGCTGCTGAAGGGTCAGTTATTTCCCCATTAGCCAGATATATTGATGTAAAATTAAAATCATTAATGATGGAAGGGACATCTTTCTTAAAAGATTCTTGGGACTTTTTGTATAACGTTAAGTCATATGTTTCAAAGTGATATAATTTATGTAACTATAGATGTTGTGGACCTTTTTGGGTCCATTCCTCATATTATTGGACTCGAATGGTTCGAAGAAGCTATTAGATATTCAGGAGAATTGAAAGATGAGGTATATTTATGTTTGGTATTAATGGAAATTGTTAAAACATAATTACATATTTTTTCAAGGGGAATTTTTTCAACAAATTAGTGGGGTAGCAATGGGGCAAGGTGTGCCCCAATTTTTGCTAATATGGTTTTAAATTCATTTATAATAGTATATATAATGATTGTTGGCATTTATACAAGCGATTTTTAGATGATATAGTTATATTATGGAAAGATAGTTATGAAAAACTGAATGAGTTTATAAATTACATTAATAGTACTACAGCATTTCTAAAATTTACCCATGTAATCAGTTTTAAAGAAATGAACTATTTAGAAATTATATTGATTAAGGAAATTGATTGCTTCAAGGTGTATAGGAAAAAAACTTTTTCCAATAGTTACTTACATTTTAGTAGCGGACACCCTGCCCATCAGAAAAAAAGTATAGTGAAGGGGCAATTTGTGAGAATTTCTAGGATGACATCAGATGATTTTGATTTTGCTGATGAGTGTAGTTTTTTGATTCAGATGTTTTTAGAAAGGGGTTACCCTATAGAACTTTGCTCCAATATATATGAAGAAGTAACTAGAGGTAGGAAAGACAGATTTCAACCGATTTTAGGAAAGGAGTTTAATAGATTAAATAATATAGAATCACAAGATGGGACAGGTTCCAACAATACAATTCAGTACAAAAAGGAGACATTTAATAATGCTTTTATAATGGATTTTAGTGGTGATGCAACAGCTATTCAGAAAGTTTTTTTTTTTTTTAATAAAGAATGGGATCAATTTGCCAGAATTACTGATCTTGGTTGTAAAGAGAACGGAACACCAAAGATAATTTTTAGGAAAGGACGGAATGTTAAGGATTGGTTGTCGACACGCTATAAGGTTAATAGAAGGGCAAATAAGTTACATGGGACTTTCTCTTGTAAAATGTGTTCCCAATGCCCCTTGATGGCAAATACCAATCAGGTTTATATTGAATCTAGAGGTAGGGAAATCACTGGTAAAAGTTTCAGTAATTGTGATTCCTTTGGTGTGATATATATTGCTATATGTGAGATTTGCTCTAGTTTTTACATAGGGAAAACAGAGAAAAATTAGGAGAAGAATATACGAACATATGAATGACATTAAAAACAAAAAAATCACTAATGCACTATACAAGCATACCACTTCCTCAAAAACAAAAAACTTGTATTTAGCTAATGGACAGGAAGTACAGCAGGATGAGAGGGGTGGTCCTTGGGAAACCAGGATCGAATATAGAGAATTGTATTGGCAAATTGTCATGGAAGCCAATAGATTTCCAGGGCTTAACGATTACATTTCACTTGCACCCGTCCTCAAAATGAGGGCTGCTAGATTATAATAAAGTGAGACAATAGGCTGAGCTGATTGCACCTAGGTTTTTAACATTTTTTAGAAATTTTAGCATTTTGTAATAACATTTATGATATATAAATCAAATATGGTATATTTATATATAATTAATATATGAAATTTATTTGTTTATTTCAATTGATTCATGAAATACACAGTATTTATATTAATATTGATATTTATTGGGTATTTTTTTTATTTTCAATTTTATTTATATCTATATACCTACTATAATATATATATAATTATAGAAATACATTTTAGATATGCAGTGAATGTTTTGATGTGACTTGTCATTTTGGTCAAAGACCACTAGAGGGGAGTGTTAATCACAGATATGGAAGTATCCCTACATATATACATTTGAGTGTCGAGTTATGAATGTAATAAACTTGATGGGAAGTTATAATTATTCATTTTATGACTTTCGATATGGAATAATTTTTGTTTATCATCCACCACATGATACCAAATAATTAGATGTTTCATTTAATATGAAGTGTTCATTTTTAGAGTCCATTGTTAATTATTCATGATTTTGGTTCCTGATTGGACCATTTGAAATAGTCTGTATCTATAAATATTGTTGATTAATTAACAGATTGTTTTATTGATGTCTGCAGAAGTCTGAGTTTTAGACGAAAAACGCGTTGTTTCATTAAGCGTTTAATGTTACATGTATTTTGGAAAGTTATCGCATTAAATAAACTTTGGATCTATTCTGTGGCTGACCGGGGTTGGGCATCTTCTTTCAACAGTGCTTTTAGTGTTTATTGGTTGGTTTCTGCACTGTTTCTTCTATTATTCGTGGCACTTTATAAGCACTTACATGAGTACATGGATCGTGCAATCCCTAACGGAGCCAAGATGCTATCCTCCAAAAAAAGGAAGCCAATCTGGTGGTCCCCTGCCATAAACAAACTGCAACAGAAAAAAAGAAACTGTTGCAAAAAAAGAGTAAAATCCCATGATTGGAGAAACTCCCTGTTCAGCTTCAGGAAGAAGCTGAGATCCCTCATCAAATCCTCCAAAGCTAGTTATGAAAACAAAATAACCATGGTCTCTAAAGACAACCACAAAGCATTCTATAGATATGTCAAGAATCTCAATGGCAACACTCAGATCTGCTCTGAGTTACAGCACAATGGCACTAAATATACAGAACCAACGGGTATTGCCAACATCCTGGCAGATAGGTTCAGTGCTAACTTTACCCCTCTGTCATCCCTAAAGGGCCCATCTCTATACCAGAAGAATGCAATGTTCCTGTAATCACGGCTGCACAGGTAAAAAAACACACTATCCAAAGCCAAGAACGCAGCATCTATGGGACTTAACGACATCCCAGGCTGTGTTCTACATAAACTACATAACGAACTGGCACCCCACCTAAGTACCATGTTCAATCATAGCCTCACCTCAGGCTATGTGCCCACTGAATGGCGCACAGCAACAGTTATCCCACTCCACAAAGGGGGAGCCACCACAGTCCCCGGAAACTACCGCCCCATTAACCTAACGAGCCTGGTCTGCAAGGCTATGAAGCGTATCATCATGGAACTTATAAACAATGACATTGGTAATCTCCAAACTCAGGACCCCACCCAGTTCGGGTTTGTAAAAGGCAGATCATGTCTCCTAAACCTGATAGACTACTTTGAAGCAGTCACCAAAGACTACTTTGAAGCAGTCGCCAAAGCCGTAGATGAGGGTAAGGTGGTTCACACAGCCTATCTAGATCTTGCCAAGGCTTTTGACACCATCCCCCCACTCTGGAATTATAGATAAACTCACTAAACTAGGTATAAATCCCTATGTCACAAGATGGGTTGCCAACTGGCTCACTGACAGAACCCACACTGTGAAAGTAGCAGACTCCAAATCCAGCTTCAGACCAGTGACAAGTGGAGTACCACAGGGTTCAGTCCTGGGTCCTCTCCTGTTTGGTATCTACTTCTCTGAAGTACAGGCCAACACAGAAGGTCTTTATTAACGAAGTTCGCAGATGACTGCAAACTAGGAGCCATAATCAAAACTCCAAAAGATGTGGACATCCTACAAAAGGGCCTTGCTGAGATAGATGCCTGGTGTCAAAGCCATGGCCTCAAGGCCAAAAAGTGCATTGTCATTCCCTTTGGTAAAAACTCAGTACCCATGAACTACCACATAGGTGGTAGTCTACTTAACACCGAAAGTGTGATGAGACCTTGGGACACAGGTGGACAGTAGTCTCTCCTTTGATAATCACATCGCCACAGTAGTCAGGAAATCTTTCTATGTGGCACACCGCATCACAAGGTTTCTCATCCAGGAAAAAAGAGGTCATTGTTCCCCTCCACTCGTCACTCATTAGACCCATTATAGAGGACAATGCCCCTTTTGGTATGTACCTCACAAGACATCTACAACAGCTGTAAAGGCCACAAATACCTCACAAAGAGGATTACCGGCCTCAAAGAGATGCCCTATGCAGACCGTCTCAAAAAACTGCAGCTTTACTCCGTTGCATATCGCCTACTCAGGGGCGATCTCTGCCTAACACACAAAGCTATATCAAACCCAGAGCTTTTAGATATGCTCCACTTAAAGAAATCCCAATCCCTACGAGCTACACACTCTAGGGACCTAAACCTCGTCACCACAATAAACAGAACATGCTGGAGGGATAGATTCCTGTCTCAGAGACTTCCCATACTCGAACAAACTACCTATATATATATATATCAAAGCTCCTCATTAGCACTCATCAAGAAAAATCTTTGATTGGATGGGAGATAGGAAATTCACCCCGGGGATCACTTCTGTGGCTCTGCTTGACAGTGGCACAGGAAAATAATTTTCTTTGGTGGCGAAAGCCAGGGTACCTTTGGCTAGGCTTATATAGGCCCTAGGGCCAATAGCCTAGTACCTACCTATGAACCTATATCTTGGTCATCTTTCCTATGATAGTTGTTAGCTTGGCTTATTTCACTTGATTTGGAGAATTGGTTCAGACTGCATTATTGGATGGGGGAGGTGGAGCTTGAGCTAGTCCGTATACTGCTCTCATGGTAATAGTTTCCTTTGGCAACCAGTCCATCAGTGTCTGGACAGTTACTAGCTAAATGTAGCATATACTGGTAAGGACACAAGTAATGTTTTTTATACAGATAGTTGTCTAGCTCCATTTGTTACTACTTTGTCACTGAATGAAGTAGATATATTCCCTTTTAAAATAGCTGATAGAATGCACAGACAATTCTGTTGTATGATGAGGTACTTTAGTTTATCAGGGAAACTGCAAGCATGGTGACAATTCCATGCTATTAAAAGAAAATTTGTTATAAATCCTATGCTTCTAATGAAATGTACAGTTATACACAAACACTTTCTAAACTTTAGAAAAGAAACTAGAGTTGCTCCTACTTTAGCCATATCTGTTTCTAAGGAATAAACAAGAAGAAAACTGGAAAGAGTTGAGAGATGACAGCACCATTAAATAACTTCACATCAGCCAAGAACAGCCCACTCACAAATAGCTGATCATTTGCCAGTGATGCATATTTTCCAAGGTCCACCATAAATTACATAACTAGTAGCTTTCCCACTTATCTACATGAGCATATGACGAACCAACTAATTACCCTTTAAACACACTGGTCTTGTATGTAGCAGCCTTTCAATCTCCCAGATTGCTGTCAAACAGACTAAAGGCCTACCACACCATGGACAATATAGGTGTCAAAATTATGCTTCCAAAACATTGCAAACCCCTGTCTTGTATATTTAATCTCGTCTTTAATGATTGCTTCTGTCCCTTCACTGTTCAAAAACACATACATAATCCTAGCTCCAAAAATATCCACACTCACTGAAATAAAGGTTTTAGGCCCATCTCTAATCTGTGCCCTTTAACAAAAACAGGAGGTAGCAGCCCACCTAGTCTGGCTCCTCTCCTACAGATAGAAGTCTTAAAGTATGTCCTTCCTGCAGAAATAAGGGAGGAGGGGGTATTATTGCAAGCTGTGTTGGTCCAGCTGTGTTAGCATAGAGGGATAAAGCCCTTATTCATACACAGATGCCCAGAGTTCTGTTGGTGACTTGTAAACCCGCTAGCAGAGAAAGATGTCAAGGCTGAGGCTTCTCCACCCTCAGGTGGGTATGTGGAGAAGGTTAGAAACACACTGGTATAACTCTGATGCCATTGGTGAAACTGCTGTCATGCTGATAACTTGGTACTGCAGTAAAGAGAAGCAGTGTTTGAAGGAGAGGCATCACCACATTGATGGGGGTCATTCCCTTCATGAATCCATTGTGCATCCCCATTATGACATTAATCCTGGCATCAGTTAGTAGTGCTAAAATGAAAAGAAAAGCCAAGTATAGACGTAGTATGATGGCTGTTGGATGGCCATGTCCCAGTCATGCAGCATGTCTGCTTGTATCCCTTGCACAAGCAAACTGATTGGGGATACCAATGTATAGGGAATTTCTGGAAGGGAAATCTCTCCTGGCATGGATAGGTTGGTGAACCAGAGGTTGGGAACATCAGGGAGCAGGTATTGGAGAAAGCTTTCAGCCAATGGCAGCAACAAGTAAAAAGCAAAAATACCAATTTTTAAGGAGTGCTGGATCTGCCTTGTCCACACATTCTTCGTGGTCCTAAATATAAAAGATGATTTCTTGTATATAGCCATCCATAAAGGGCGCAGACTGTTCTTGAGTGGTGCACCAGCACTTCAGTTCATTTGCTTGTCCTTTAGTCTGTCCTTGGTGCCCAGAATATTTACAGTATGTTTAAACAGCTGGTATGTGGTAAGCTCGGGACCAAAGGGCTTCATATACACCCATAGTCATCTCCTTGACTGCTTGGAAGAAAATGCAGAGAGATGAATTCACTATCTACTGCCTCTGCAACCTATGATTTTCCTTAGATGTACTCTTACTGTTCATACTGAAAAGTGCATGGACCTTCCTGTGAGCCTTAAAGTGCCATTGCAAACCTTTCTGAGAATAGGACAAAACAATTTGGGTCTTCAAGAACTTCAGTCAGCATAATCATCACTGATCTTCCCTAGAGCTCTGGGCCTTATCTGTCTTTCTCTATATCCTTACATTGTTCCTCTTACCAGGATACACATTTTAAATTCAATTTTACTTGAAAAATATGTGGGAACTTCGTGTATTCACTGTGCTAGACTTTGCCCGATAGTTTCCAACAAGGGGGAAGTTCAAATGCTAGTCCTATTGAATACTGAACAATGAGGGGTTGTCCTCAGTAGTCCCTCAGAGCACAAATACTAGCTACAGATGCCTTAGATCTAACTTGTTGACCTTATAGTACCTTCTCAAGGTGCAAGAGACCTGGTGGACATGCACAAAAATAGAGGCACACCAATGTTGAGGAAATTATGACCATTAGTGCTAACATTGTTCAAGGAAGACTTCCAAGATTGCTGCACACTGATCAACAGCTTGACCTCAGCTGTTCCCATTGTAAAAAAAGAAACTGAGATGAGGTCAAGTAATTTGACAGTTTTAGTAAAATTCAGTTATTGGCTAACTAGTTCACTCCCTGAAAGACAAAGAAGAAACTTGGAGAACCTGAAGGAAAATCCTCTAAAAAGGTGAAGAGGAAATGCTAATTGGGGATAATCCTGCAGCTGTTCAGCTAAAAAATTTGCATTTCAACTTTGGTACATGATATGGCTTCTAGTTAGAGGAAAACTAAATGAAATGTGCTCAGAGCTGAAAAAATAAATGAAACACTAATGGAGTGCATCACCTCAAAAGACTGGAAAAAAATGTAAACAGATATTCAGATTAACTGATAAAACTGCAAAACCAAGAGGTTGAAATGAAGAAAGTCTGGATATGAGACTGCTCAAGAGCGGTTTCAAAAAGTGGAGGACAGAGCATGCAGAGAAAATCTGAGATTTATCTGCTTTACCATAGAAACTGGAAGGAACAGACTGTAATTTTATGAAAGCACAAATAAGCAAATGGACTAGTATTCCACAGTAGAATTTAATTGAAAGGGCATATTGTGTGTGTACCAAACCTGGCCATGAGAAAGCAGCCGAATCCTGAATTAGTAAAGGTAAATCATACCAACAGAGTGTTGATCCTGACAAAACTGTGGCAAAATGGCAAATTATTAAAATTTTGAGTGTGATTATTCACTGTATATTAGACAGAAAAGAGGTAGATGTATCATGGCAGTCAGGAAATGTTGAGAGGCAAGAGCGAGTCTCAAGCTGCTGTATCCAGCTATCTTCAGAGTATTTTTTTCCTGGAGGATCAGTCATTTTTTGATGCAGAACAGGTTGAGGAAATTAAAGGTTTGTCCAACAAAACACGAGCCATCAAACAGAAGGGGACTCTACTTCTCATTCTTCTGATGATAAAGCCTATAGAGAGACTTTGCCAGTGAAACTTTTTCCAGTGTTAAAAAGAAAAAAATGCTTGAGACAGAAAAAATGCAGGAGTTGACAAAAATCAGGAATATCTTTTAACTTAAACCAAAGTTTGGGGTTGAAAAATGGAGATTAACTTGAAGACCAGCAACACTCAATCAGTCATCACCCCCCATTCCCCCCCCCCATTTTCTACATGGGGTCAGGGTCTGGTGTCAACTTGTAACTCTTTCTACTCAATGCACTTTTCTGCTGCCTTCAACACTCATGCCTGTCTGTCACAGGTCTGCTGTTTCACAATCCATCCACCTCTTTGCTGGCTGCCCTTGTTTTCTCTTGCCTTCTTCCTGTCTGTCCCAAATTGTCTCCATCAGATTGCTTTATGCTTCCCTGCACATGTGCCCAAACCACCATAATTTGTTCTCTGACCTTTTTTGCATTTGTTGCTAATTTGGCTTCTGCTGTTGTCATTTCTTTGCCTGTCCCACAGTCTGCATCCTACTACCCATGTCAAGTTCATCACCTCTAGCTTTCTCGACTGCTCAGCCTTTATACTGCCCAGGTTTCTGTACTATACATTAGTACAGGTCACACCACTTTAGTCACCTTACTTTTCAGTTTCTTTTGCATTCTTCTCTCTCTACCTCTGACACACTGCCATTTAGCTACTGCCCCCTGATTATAGCTTTGACCTCCTCATTCAGACTTCCTTTCTCATTATCCACCCCTCCCAGATACTTGAAGTTCTTAACATGTTCCATGATTCCCCCTTCTATCTCAGTTCTCAGCTTCTTCTGAATTCCTCCATTTGCTGCCATTACAGCTGTCTTATCTGTACTTGGTTTCATCCCATGTGCCTTCAGTTTTACATTCCATTCCCCTATCTTTTGCTGTAGTTCTTGCTCAATCTGCCTGTAATACCTCACTATCTGCATACAGCAGCTTTATTGATTTGTCTGCTAATGCACTCCATCACCAGTATGAACAGCAGTGTGCTCAGAGCTGAACTCCCGCTCCAACTGGGAGCCCTCTATGAGGCTGAACATTTCATATTTAAGTCATTGGGTCCTTATGCATAGCTTGCACTAATTCTGCCAGTGTTTCAGGGACTTCAAACCACTGCAGGATTGCCCAAATTGGCTTTCTTGGGACATTGTCATATGCTCTACGTCTAGGAATGCACAGTTAAATTTTTTCATCTGTAGCTTTTCTCAACTGTCTGTCCCACTGCAAACATCAGGTCAGTTGTGTTGCATCCTGATCTGAATTTTACTGATGTTCATCGTGTTACCCTGCTTCAGTCATCACACTTGGGTTATCCTGTCATCAGGCGGTCTCGCAGTCGGCCCAAATTCCAAAGTCTTGGTCCGGCGTCTGTTGCTGTCGCTTCTTCCCTGACGTCAGTGCACCAGGGGTATATAGGATGCATCCGATGCCATTTTCTTCAGTCTTTCTTGCTGCACGGTGCCCGAAGCAGAAGCAGTTCGCAAGTGCCGGTCGGCCGACTCCTGAGATTTTCAAAGTCGAATTTCAGATCCAAAGTCTTCAATAAAGCTAAGTACTCCATTGGGGAAACTTTTCTTGCCTCAGACCGATGTCAGAAAAAGTTAACAATTGTATTTCTTGTGGGGAGCAAATATCTCATAAGGATTTTCATTCTTATTGTATACCTTGCCTAGGCCCAGACCACGACGTCACTGGTTGTCGCTTTTGTGCTAGGTTCAATAAGCGAACTATAAAACGACGCTTTGATTTCGCACGACACTACTTCGGTAGAAAATTTAATTACACTATGTCGTAGGAGCAACCGACTACCGGCGTGCACAAAAAATGCAAAGAGAAGGACAGGCAGCCTAGATCCATGCCAGACTCTGAGGCCTCGGCTGGGCCGGTCTCCGGTTCACCAGTTTTCAGTGAGGTGCCTAAGCAGCCCCTGACTACCGCAGAATTGTAACCCCAGACCGCTTCAGATTCTATGGCGGATAGTTCTAGGCCGACACAGCCTTTTTCTTTAGGCCCTACTGACGACATTGCAGAAAGAGAAGCCGATGCTGCAGAAACACCTTCAGTTTCTGAAGGTGTCTTTAGACCGACGCTCACCATAAAACCGTATCCTAAGCTTAAGACTCCTCTTAAACCAAAAAAGACTGCACTTCAGTCTCCAGTTCAAGGCCCCATGCCTAAGAAACATGCTTAAAATGGCTGAAGATTTGATATTTTTAATCAGGGGTTCCCAACCCCCACCCAACAAAAGGCCTAGGCAAGAGGAAGATTATGCCTCCTGTGATCAAGTGTCTATTTCCTCAGGCTCCTCTGAGGAACAAGATTACTCCTTTCCCCTTCTGAAGATTCTGATGCTTAGGATTCCATTCCCTCAGCTTCTCCCCCTGAAGACTATTCCTTTGGGGAAACTTTACATACCATGAGGGAACATTTCCACTGGGAAGGTCAGGACTACTCCGACTCAAAAGGCTCAGAGAGTTTCTTTTACTCCCCCAGCACAGACTACTTGCTATCCCCCCAGTTTTAGACATTGTGGATGATTACTTAGAATCTAGTTTAAATCCAGATTCTCTGCCTCCTGCTCCAGCCAAACCAGATAGATATTATAGAGTGCCTGACTCCCACAAATTCCTTTACAAAAGCCCTGTTGCTGACCCAGAGACCATCTCCCAGGGTCCCAAAGGGGCTAAGGCTTCTATGGCAAAAAATCCGGTACCCTCTGAAAGGGACTCCAGAGCACTAGACAGGTGGGGGAAGAAGGTTTACACCTCATCCACTCTAGCTATGAGAGCACTAAATTGTCAATTTCACATGCATAAATACCAGCAATTTCTAATGTCTCAAATAAAACAAAAGATGAGCACACACCCTCAACAGTCTGAATTGAAGGAAATGCAGGATCTGTTGCATGCAGCTGAACAGGTGGGCAAACATACTTTACAATGTGGATTTGATTCCTTGGAAGCTTCCTGTAGAGCAGCTGTTACTGGGTCTGTTATACGTAGGCATGCTTGGTTAAAGGAACAAACTCTGCCTGATCATGTTAAAGCAAAGTTACTAGATGCTCCCTTACAGTAGGATGTTCTATTTGGGGTTAAAGCAGAAGTAGTCTTAAAGAAAATGGAGGATAAGGCAAAATCTATGCAGACTGTCAAAGATTTCTTACAAGTTCAGCCCCCTCGCTTCAGCAGAAATTGACCAACAAAAAATTGGTCCTTTCCAGCTACTGACAGACTACAGAGGGGTAAATACAGACATCCAAGAGGCAGAGGACAAGCACAAACCCACTACAAACCTCGACAATGGGGCACTGCAACACAGAAGGGAGGAGAAGACGGGCCCCAAACTACTAGAAGGCAAACACAATGACTTAAACCTCATATGGCCAAGCAAAACTCTCTTGGCCAGCTCCCTTGGGAGGAAAATTAGCACTTTTTACAGACAACTGGCACATCGTCACAAAGGACAAATGGGTCCTAGACATTATTTCACAAGGATACAGATACCGTTTCCACACCTTGCCAACGATAAGAGGAATGCCAAACCTGCCACAAAATCAATAGGCAGAGGCACAAAAACAAATTACAGCTGTCATGGACATGAGAGCCATTCAACTAGTACCTACACAGGAGCAAGGTCAAGGATTTTACTCAAGGCTCTTTCTAGTCCCCAGAAAGGACAATGCTTGGAGACCCATTCTGGACCTTTCAATTCTAAACACCTTCTTACAAGTACCCAAATTCAAGATGCTAACACTACAACAGCTTCTTCCCATGTTGGGCAAGAAAGCATAGCTAGTAACATTGGACCTCAAGAAGGCATACCTGCATGTCCCTATCAGACAAAATTGCAGAAGATACCTCCGTTTCATTGCAGGTTCAACCCATTACCAATTCTCTGCACTGCCCTTTGGCTTATCCACTGTGCCCAGGGTCTTCACAAAATGCCTGGCACCAGTAATTGCATACTGCAGACAAAGAGGAATTCAAATATACCCATACCTGGACGACTGCCTCATCCAAGCAGAAAGCAAGGACATCCTCTTGCAACATCTGGCTTTTGTAAAACACCTTCTAAGTTGCCTAGGGTACACAGTAAACGAAAAGAAATCAAAACTAGTACCCTCACAAAATATGACATTCCTGGGTGCCAGCTTGAATACAACGGCCCAGATGGCTTATCTGACGCCAGATAAACAACTACAACTGACTCAATATTTCAAAACAATGGCAACAAGACCCAACTCCCTGCAAGAAAAATTCTGCAGGCCTTGGGCTTCATGGCATCTTGCATACTACTAATGCCATTTGCAAAGCTGCATATGAGGAAATTACAGTGGTACCTAAAAAGCGTATGGACTCAACATAGCCACAGCTCGGACACAATGATATCTCTCATTCCCTGCCTTCAACAAGAGTTTCTATGGTGGTCACAGGCATGTCAACTCAAGAGTCAGCCTTTCACCTTGCCCCCAGCCAGGCAAACTATGACAACAGATGCATCTGACTGCCTGGGGGGCACACATGGCAGGATGGTGCGTTCAAGGCATATGGACTGCAGATCAAAGGAATCTGCACATCAATCAAAAAGAAATGCTAGCTATACAGAATGCCCTGACAGCCTTCAAGGACCTCTTTCATCCAGGACAGCTTACAATAAGGAGACAACACCACAGTAATGTGGTACATAAACAAACAAGGGGGTACACACTCCTACCCTCTATGCAGGCAAGCAATGACCTTGTGGAACACAGCACTGGCTTACCAAGTTCAGCTACAAGCTCAATTCCTGCCAGGAAAAAAGAACACATTGGCAGACGACCTCAGCAGAAACATCATGGATCCCCACGAGTGGAAACTGGATCCACAAGTATTTGCAATGATAACTCAAAAATGGGGCCACCCAGACATAGACCTGTTTGCCAGCCCCCAAAATTATCAGCTAACAATATTTTGTACAAGGACGTTTCACCATTAAGCTTGGAAAGTGGACGCACTCTCATTCAGTTGGAAAAACCTGACAGTATATGCCTTCCTTCCATTGCCCCTTTTCACAAAGGTGCTGCTGAAAGTCAGGATGGAGAGACCCAGAATGATGCTCATAGCCCCAGACTGGCCACGCCAGCACTGGTACCCACTACTAAGGAATATGGCCCAGGGCCCACCTTGGATTTTACCACAAATTGCTCATTTGCTCACACAGCAAGACAGTCAGATTCTACACAGCTAGCTCAAAACCTTCAATTTGGCTGCATGGCAAATCACCTAAGCAACCAGCCAGCTCCTCTTCCTCAAGCTGTTATGGATGTTATTCTGGAAGCCAGGAGGCTCAGCACCAGGAAGGCCTACTCAGACAAATGGAAAAGGTTTTGCGCCTGGAACCAAGCTAAAGGCCAAAATACCCTTCAGCCACACATACCTCAGATTCTACAGTATTTAACTGATATGTTGCACAAAGGACTTTCTTTTTCATCTATTAAAATCCACACCTCAGCTGCTTCAGCCCACTACAACACGGATCCTCCCTTATTTTCACATCCGCTTCTAAGGCAGTTTCTCAGAGGGGCCAAAAACATTAGCCCCCCAGGAGAGCACCTACACCAACCTGGGACCTCAATTTTGTTCTGGAAAAACTTCTTTTTGAACCAGCTTTCTCAGCTGACAAAGTTTATATCGTGGAAGACTGCCCTGCTGCTAGCAATAACTTCAGCCAGAAGAGTCTCAGAGCTTCAGGCACTAATGGCAGTAGAGCCTTTCCTCATTTTCCATCAAGACAGAGTTTCTCTACGAACTAACCCCTCCTTTATGCTAAGGTGGTATCCAGTGTGGCTCTAAATCAAACCATCCATTTACCCACCTTCTTTCCCAATCCACAGAACAAAGGAGAAAGACTCCTGCACTCCTTGGACATTCACAGGCAACTACGTTACTACTTGGATAAAACTAAGGTTTTCAGAAAATCTGACCAGCTCTTTGTATCCTATGCTGCAGCTTCACAAAGGAAGGCTATATCAAAACAGACCATTTCCAAATGGATAGGACATTGCATTCGTTTTTGCTACACCCATCATGGAAAACCAGTTCCTGCTACCGTAAGGCCCCACTCTACCAGGGCAGTAGCTACATCTACAGCCTTCCTCAGGGGGGTGCCAACCAAGGATATTTTGGAAGCTGCAACTTGGAGTTCAGTACACACCTTCACCAAACACTGCCACTTACCACTTTGCTCTAAGACTAGAGCTGGCTTTGCCACTGCAGTTCTGCAGGGCCTTCTAGCCTCCTCTAACCCTGTTTGACTCCACCTCCCATCCTTAGCTTTGGGATTCTACCCAAGTGTGATGACTGCAGAAGGGTAACACGATGAACATAGTACAGTTTTGTACCTACCATAAATGTAGATGTTCGAGTGTATACCCTGCTGCAGTCCAGGTTACCCTCCCTCCATCCCCTCTGACCTAACTAACTAAAACTTTTCAATGCCTTAAAATCTGAAACTACCTTTGTGGTGTATTTGCTTATAGTTGGAGGGATGTTTTGTTTGTGCTAAACTTTTAAGATTGGTACTATTTACTGACCACCTTTTTGGGGGCACCTGACATCTGGGGCAAGAAAAACTGAAGAAAATGGCGTCTGATGCATCTTATATACCCCTGGTGCACTGACGTCGGGGAAGAAGTGACAGCAACTGATGCCGGACCAAGACTTTGGAATTCGGGCCGACTGTGGGACCGCCTGACAACAGGATAACCCAAGTGTGATGACTGCAGCAGGGTATACACTCTAACATCTACATTTATGGTAGGTACAAAACTGTACTTTCTGCATATTTTATCAATCACCCTCTCCAGAACTTTCATGCAATATGGCAGGAGTTTGATACTGATGTACTGCGGTGGATATCCCCTTTGTTCTTGAACAGCAGCACTAGTGTGCTTATTCTCCAGTCATCTGGGATATGCCTCTGAGTACTCTCATCCATTTCTCCCCATCTCACCCAGCATTTTTATTGCATCTGCTCTAACCTCATCCAAGCCTGCTGCTTTCACTGACTTCATTTTCCTTAGTTCTGTTGTTACTTCTGTGGTGGGCTGCTCCTGTTCTTTCATTGTAGGCTGTGTCTGGGGTAGTATAGCTTCACTGGGGTTTTCTTCATTCAGAAGCTGCTGGAAGTACTCCTTCCATCTGTCTTTGATGTCCTGTGGACTGGTGAGCATGTTGTTGCTGGCATCCCTGATAAAAGGTGTCTATTTGCTTTATTTTTCTGCCTTTGTCTTGCGATCGGATATAGTTTTTTGTGCCTTCTGCCGAGTCAACTTTCTAGAAGCTGGTAGAGTGGCTGTGCTGCCTTGTTCTTTACTATTGCAACTCCTTTCATAGCTAACCAGTATTCCTTCCTAGCCTGGTCTGTGTTTTCTGTCTCCCACTTTTTCCTGTCCTCTTCTCTCCTTTTCATGACTTCTGCATTCCACCACCAGCTTTCCTTATGTACTTAATTTCCATATCTGGATCAACCACATAGCTGCTCTGTAGTCCTCGTGTGCTGTCATTCTTTTAAACTACAAATATTTCCTTCTCTTCTTGAGGTGCTAGAGGCCTCAGTAATTTATTGAACTGTATTGCTTTCTCCCCAGTCATCTTCCAGGTTTTCAGCCTTATTTCTGTTGACACTAAGGCCTTCTCTGGCCACTGCTTGCAGCAGATTGTGGCGATTGGTGATTTATGCTGTGGGCCAACTGTTTCATTGGGAATGACTTTGCAGTTGCTGGTTCTACCCCAGTGCCTTTCCATTACTAGCAGGAGGTTTACCCTGAGTTGCATGTTGGCCACATTTGTATGCAATCTTGTAACTTTGTCTTTCTGAACCATGTGTTAGCTACTATTAAACCACTTGCTAGGCAGAAATCTAGAATGGCCTTTCCCTCTTTTTTCATGTGGCCCCACTTATGTGGACCCAGGAAGTACTCAGTCTGATGTTAATCTTCTTTCCATTCATCACTGATGGGTTCGGTTCCGAGCCCTCGGTACCAAGTCAGCCTATTACCAAGCTCGCTCCAACCAAAAACTCTCGAGCTGAGCTTCTACCTACAATGCCCTTCACCTTGTTACCACGGATCTCGTTTGCCATTTAGCCATAAAGCCACATTTCAGCCGAGCTCTCAGCTAAGTGGAAATTTGTTTTTGTGTAAAAAAAACTTGTTTGTTACTAAAAATCTGTGAGCTAGAGTTCTTTTC
The DNA here is from genome assembly GCF_019279795.1 of Protopterus annectens. Classification (NCBI taxonomy): domain Eukaryota; kingdom Metazoa; phylum Chordata; order Ceratodontiformes; family Protopteridae; genus Protopterus; species Protopterus annectens. Next base: position 415,025,596 of record NC_056747.1, on the reverse strand, counting down.
CTGTTGAATTACAGTAGTGTTAGATATATCTCTCAATATTTCTACCCATTGGTAACCCTTTTCAGTACCATTGCTGGTATGGCCCTTTTCTCTTTACCTTGTGGTATTCCTTCTGTCCTTTCTACTGTAGTGGTGTGTTTTTGATATTCGACTTGTTTATATTTTTTCTGCGTGTGTTTGAACCTTTTCTGCCCTAGGAAATTAGTTTCATTCTTCTGAAGTTTTTGAATTGTTACTTCTCAAGATGTCAGATAAGGATACATCAGGTTTCAAACACACTACCTCTTGTAATGGTAAACTACCTAATAGTGACTCTCGTGATGATTGTGTTTGGGGGTGCAGCCTCCCTTTGGGATTTGTCAGAGTTTCAGCCGACACACTGAATGAGCGCAAGAATAAACTAATCTTGAAGGGACTACTTAAATCTCCCTTTTCAGAGGCCCTTTCTGCAATGGAGGTCTCAACCCCTCCTATGAAAGTTAAGAAAATGCCCCATTCAGTTCCCCCTCCACCCTCAGGTGACCAGGGTAAGTCAGTAAAACCAAAAATTCAGAAATTATCCTCTGAGCATAAACCTGCCTCCTCGGAACCATCCTCGTCGGCTCCGAGCACTTTGACTATCGCTACATTGGTGCCGACTTCTTCGCCGGCTCCGATACTGTCTCCAGCACAGACTATAGATCTCACCACGCCTGCTACAACTTCGGCACCTGTGGCCATTTTGGCACAGTGCATCCCTTCGATGCCAATCTCTGCAGTGATGATTGAACCTCCTGTTTCAGCTCCAAGTGTCCCTTCAGCACCGAGCTCTAGTACAGCAACACAGGATTTGACCCCACTACTTCCTGTCTCTAAGCTCGAGACATTGATGCTGGCAGATGATGCAGCACAGACCCTTTACTCTCCATCCATAGACCCATTCTTAGACCAAGTATAGAGCGTATTCTTAGATCAACCTGACTCCCCATCCGGAGTATCAACTAGATCCACCAATAGCCTTTCAGAACTTGATGTGGTGCATCTTGTGGACCAGCTGTTGGCAGACCAGGGGATACCCATGCCTTCCAAGACCCATCCCCGGCAGGACTTGGGTTGACCTCCCCACGGACTCTATTCTATTCTCCTCCTTCGGCCATCCTGGTTCCAAAGCCTTCTGCTCCGACGTCCTTCTCGGAACCCCCCCCCCGTCTCATCACCTGTAGTGGATCTCACTGAGGCTCCGGATCTGTCCCTTTGATCCTTGGTTCCTGCTGAATTGGGCCTTCCTCAGTCTCATGATTGGGCAGCAAGCTCCTTGGTTTGGGGCACGGTTCCGTGTGAACCTACGGTTCCGCTCTTGGTGCCGGTAGCCTTGTCCACGCTGATCCGGCTTGAGGCTCCATTCTCGGGAGCGGGTTCGACAGAGCGGGGTGTGACCCCAGTTCCGAGGTTTTCCTCCTCTGTTCTGGGCTCCCATCCCTCTTTGGGCGGGCCTGCTTTCCATGTGATAGAGAAGGTCTCGCTTCTGGAAGCATTCTGCTGACATTGGAACCCCAGTTTTCTCCCCCTAAGCTACAGCTTCCACAGACCACCTCCCTCGGACACTGGGCAGGGAAGCTGCAGGAAACCCCAGTTCAGGGTACCCACTATTCCGAGTCCTCCTCTGTCCACCCCACTGAGGAGCCCCCACGGAAGAGATCGTGCAAGAGGAAGCATGTTGACTCCCCTGAGGAGTCTCTAACAGAAGACATGGATTACAATGATGAAGGGTCCCCACAGTCATCCCCTGATGTCTCATTCAGAGACATCCTTGAAATGTTAAAGCAGAGGTGTGACTGTAAGCCCTCCAACCCTTCATCTGAGGAGTCTGTGTTCCTGCAGGCTTTCTGTGCCTAGCCATCTACCTCATGGGTGACCCCGCCTGCCAATGGGCTAGTCCAGCTCGTAGTGCAACGCGCATGGAAAAACCCTGACGCTATTGAGGTGATCCCTCGGAGACCTGACAGAATTCTTTCCCCTCCCGAGGAGAACCCACACTGGTCCAGAGGGTTACCAGTTGGTGGCGGCGGCCACAAAAAAGGATCTGGCTGAAGAGTCCTGCTGCCCATCTGCCCAACAGGGAGTCTTGGGCCATGGACAGATTGGGGAAGCAAGTATTTGCATCAGCGACCTTTGCCATTCGGTCCCTGAACTATTTGGCAAATTTTATGAGGCTCCAGAGAGACTATCTCAGAACTCTCTGAAACACTCGCAGGACAGGTGTCTGACGAGGTACAGGACAAAGTTGTCTCGCAGCTTGCTACCCTGGAATTGATCTCCAACCTGTCCATGAGGTTGATTTCACATGCAACCGAAGGAGCGGCAGGTTCAGGCATTATGAGGAGTCATGTCTGGATGCGCATTTGTGACCTCGCGGATCCCTTCAAGTCTTCCTTTCTGAATGCCCCCATTGAAGCATCTTCCCTTTTTGGCTCCAAAAGTGAAGGACACCCTAGCCAGGTGCGAGCAGGACAGTAATACCCCATCTGCCATAGGCCTTTGTTTTTCCAATCCTCAACGCTCCTTTTCCAGGAGCCAGAGGAGTGGGAAGATGTGGCATAAAAAATCTCAGGGTCCTTTCCATGCCGCACGTGGTGATACCCTCAGAGGCAGAGGGAGTAACAACTCTAGAAGATGCCCCTATAGAGGCAGAGGGGGTCCACGTAACCAAGGCTCCAGGGACTCTCTTCTCTGGACAGTCTTACCAGCGCTCCTGAAGAGCTTCCCAATTGCTTGCCTCTGGAAGCAGTCGGGGGTTCTCTCTGCAGCAAGCTGCCTGGCACTCTATTACCACCGATTGTTGGGTGCAGAGTATAATTACCACAGGTTACACCATTCCCCTTATTTCTTACCCAAAACTTCCAACAAAACTTCCCGACATTCCACCCAGTCAAAGGGAAGAGGCGACTTCAGAAATAGAAAACCTTTGCCAAAAAAGTGTCATCCAACCAGTCCCACCAGACCAATGCAGATCTGGATTTTACTCTAGATACTTTTTGGTGCCAAAAAAGACAGGGGACTGGAGACCCATTCTGGATCTCAGCAGCTTGAACAAGTTTGTCGCCCAATCCAAATTCCAGATAGTCATGATTCAGTCCATCCTCTCCTTTGAGGGAGGGTGATTGGATGTGCTCGATATATCTCCGGGATGCGCATTAGCATATCAAAATGGACAAGTGCTCCAGGAGTCTGCTTTGCTTCCAGCTAGGAGCCAATCATTACCAGTTTCTTGCACTGCCGTTCGGTCTCTCTACAGCCCCCAGTGTGTTCTCAAAGTGCATGCCAGTGGTCACAGCTCACTTGAGACTGCAAGGATTCCGGGTGTTTCCATATTTGGACGATTGGCTCCTCACCGCCCCCAGCAAGTGTCTTCTGGTAACAACCCTACAATGTGCACTTTCTCTGGTGGATATTTTGGGTATAACTGTGCACTGGGAAAAGTCAAACCTGGTTCCTACCCAGCAGACAGAATTTATCGGAGAAGTTTTCAACACCCAATCCTGTCTGGTGTTGCTCACAGATTCCAGAGAGTGATGCTTTAACTCCGGGTAATACTCTTTCAAAACAAAGTCTCAGCAAGAGAAGTTCTTCAGGCCCTAGGATCCATGGCAGTTTTAATCCCGATAGTGCCTCTTGCCAAGCTGCACATGTGAATTCTCCAATGGCTTCTATCTCGGTGGTTCCCAAATCACCACCCTCTACATTTCCAGATCTGGATAACCAACTCCAGCAAGCAGGATCTTCTTTGGTGGATGAGGCCAGAGACAACTTTGGAGCCACCCATTCCAGTCCCCTCAGCCCAAGGCCATTGTGACTATGGATGTTTCCCTGATCGTCTGGGGAGGCCATTTCTAGGGAAAGATGGTCCAAGGCACATGGTCCACTTTGGAGGCCAACCTGCATATCAACATTCTGAAACTAAGAGCGTTGCTGTTAGCGTTGCAGGCATTTCATTCGGTTCTTTCTTTTGGAACAATTGCAATTCAGTCAGACATGTCAGTAGTATGGAATATCAACAAGCAAGGAGGAACCAAGTCCTACCCCTTGTGGCGAGAGGCCATGAGGATTTGGCAGTAGGCGATAGCTTCCAACCACTTTCTGATAATGCATATCCTGGGGAGTTCCAACGTGATTGCAGACAACTTGAGCAGATGTATTCTCCTGCCCTACAAGTGGTCCCTCAATCCTGATGTGACGGCAGAAATTTTCAGCCACTGGGGTCAGCCATGCTGACTTTTTCACCTCTCCATCAAACAAGTGCAGCAGCTATTTTGCCCTATTCCCTCCAGAGAGGGAGTCCCCAAGGGATGTTCTGATTCATGATTGGCCCACGGGACTTCTTTATGCTTATCCCCCCATTTCTCTGATTCCACAGTTCCTAAAGAAAGCTCATCGGTTGAAATGCAAAGTGATCCTCATAGCCCTTTTTTGGCCTCAACAAGTTTAGTTCCCCTTCGTTCAGCCTCATCTGGTAATACCCGCGGTGGATTCTGGACCCTCTTCCAGACCTGATTGCTACCCTCCAAGGGTTGAGCCACCCAAGTCTGTCCAGTTTCAGACTGACAGCTTGGTTTCTATACTTCCGTTAATTGCCATGCAGGCTCATCTCACCCCACCTGTTCAGGATATTATCCTGGCCTCTCATAAACCATCCACCAGAAGACTGTATCAAGACAAATGGAAAAGGTTCTCTCTCTGGTCAAAGGATAACATGTTAGATCCGTATTTGGCTCCAGTCACGCGGTTTTGTAATACTGGTCTAAGTTTTTTGAGGAGGGTGCTGCAGCCTCTACCATACAAGTACATCTGGCTGCGATTTTGAATTACTATAGTGGGATGGATGGTATACATCTCACTACATTTATGTGTAAAACCTTTCTCAAAGGAGTTTCACACATCAGGACCACAGTCAGACAGCCTATAGAGCCATGGAACCTCACATTAGTTCTACAGTCTTTAACTCAACCCCCCTTTGAATCTGCAGCGAAGTGTGACCTGAAATTCTTGTCTTGGAAATCCTTGTTCTTGGTAGCCATTACATCAGCCAGACAGGTTTGGGAGCTGCAGGCACTGTGCATCAAAAGACCCTAAACAATAATCCTTTCCTCCCCATGGTTGTTTCTGATTTCTCCATCAATCAGTCCATCGATTTTCCAGTGTTCTTTCCAAATTTTTCTAATAAAGGAGAGTACTGCCTACATTCCTTGCATGTACAGACAACTGAGTTTCTATTTAGACAGAACCAAAATTATGCGCAAGTCTGACCAGCTCTTCATTTTAATTTTCTGGACCTAGAATGGGAAATTCTATATCCAAGAGTACTTTATTGAAATGGCTAAGGGACTGTATATGCTTCTCTTACTCTTCCACAAAAGAACCTATGCCTCTGGTTAAAGCCCATTCCACTAGATCTATGGCAATGTCTGTAGCTTTCCACTCCAGGGCTTCTATGGATGACATTTGCTCAGCAGCCACTTGGGCTAAACCCCTCACTTTCATCAATCATTCCAAATTGGACATAGTCTCCAGAGGGAGAGCTGCCTCCGGCTCAGTGGTACTCAGGAACTTTCTTCCATAAGGGCCATCCATGTGCCTCAAGGTAGCTTGGGATTCTGTCCCATCAGTGATGAATGGAAAGAAGATTAACATCATCAGATAAAGAAGTTGTCTTGCCATAACATTCCATCTGTGTTGTTCATCTTCTTTCATTCATCACTTCCCACCCTTCTTCCCCCTCCAAAGGCTCCTAGGAGATACTTTGGGTCCAAGTGGTCTCTTAGGGCATTTGCGCAGAAGGGGCCTCTGCTTTCTGGTCTATCAAGGGCAAACTCGATCGGAGGTAATGGAGAAGGGCATTGTGTGTAGAAGCTTAGCTCAAGAGTTTTTGGCTGGCGCGAGCTTGGTAATAGGCCGACTTGGTTCCGAGGGCTCAGAACTGAACCCATCAGTGATGAATGAAAAGATGAACAACACAGATGGAACATTATGGTAAGACATAACTTCTTTTTTTACGCATTCAAGTCACCCATTGTCAACACTAGTTTCTATTGTCCTGCTTTATCTAGTAGTTCCTGCATCTGCTGTCTGAAGGCACTTTTCCTATCACAACCGTGCTATGGGGCATAGGCTGAGATTATGAATACTGCCCTATCATTAGCCTGGAGTCTGAGAGCTATGAGCTTGTCACTAATTCTGATATCTATCACCACATCTCACACATCGTTTCTAGACTGTCCTTCCATCTTATCTCCTGGTATATGTATGACAAGCCTCCTCCTTACTATCATGTCATCCACTTCTAAGCTCCATCAGTGAATTTACATTGAGTGTAGCAATTCTTAGTTCATGTTTGGCAGGTTGATTGGTTTTACATGCAGCTTTTACTCAACAGAACTTTCCCCAGGTAACACAAGCTGGGCAGCTGGAATCCAGCTAGCTTGTAGCTTAAATGACCCAAGGCTGCTGGGTTTTGAGGTAGGCACACACTGGCTGATAGGGGCACTTTCACCCCTGCCACTATTAGCATGATCCCCTGGAGTAGGTTGTGTCCTCAACCCACTTATCACTGACAAATACCCCTGCCCATTTGGTGACAGTAATCAAAATGACCAAATCACTTATAACCATATTTTACACCATTAACTGGCTAGTCCTGCCACAGTGCACAGTCTGTGATCTCACAACACCATGCTTAACTGAGTTTGAAATGGAAAAACACTGCATTTTTTTTGGAGGTGGTAGGAACCCCACAGAGAGATGGGGGAACATGCAAACTACAAACGGGCATTGGATGGTGGCCAGGCTTGAACCTTGTACCTTGCGCATGGGAGGCTAAGACCTTAACCATTATGCCAACTGGTCTCTAACCAACATTGAAATTAGTAAATGTGAGACTATAAAGCATCAATCACATTTGTCAAATATGAATGTACAAGAAAGAGTGGCTGAGAAAGACTGGACTTTTGTTGACATTGTTAAACTTCTGGGGGGACTGAAAGGAATATACCCCACTTCATGTCATTAATGTTTGGAAGGGCACTAAAAGGAAAACAAATGAGGGAAAGAGAGCCACTGCAACTAAAACATTTTTTGTTCTTAAGGTATTTTTATACATTGTATGTTATATAGTAAACCATTTTCCATGATTGTTTTATGTGATGATACAAAAGTAAACAAGTATTTTTTTTCTTTTTAGTTTTAAGAAATATAGGCATTATAATGTAAAAAGAAGAAAAGCTAGACAAAAGCTTGTTCAAGTTAATATGCTGTAATCTTGGGCAGTTGGTATGGGGATGGGGTGTAAAAATGCACCAATTCTATATGTTGAACTTTTCTCTTAATTTTGTAAAGGTGAAGTTTCTTGTGCAAGCATGGGTGTTATAAAAATAAGAGAACAATGTGAATGTAATGAAAAGTTTTCTTTTAGCAAATAAATGTTTGGTGTGAGTTGAGAAGTCTACATAGGTTTATGTGCTTGTTTTAACTTAATAGGTTGAGGGTGTTCTGGAGTGTGAAATAGATTCAACCAAAGATGACAAAAACATTTATAAAGGGTCATAATTTAATCTCATAATGGCTACACCATCCATATTATTTTGGAACATGAATGGTCTCACAGGTATAGACAGAAGGTTTTAAAGTGGACTTTAAAACATGGTAGAAATAAAAGCAAAAAAGATATGGTAAACAAGTAAGAATTATTTAGAAGGGCTGACAAAGGTCAATTTATTGCAGAATAAGGGGAATATCACAGAATAAGAAGAGGGCCAGCTGCAGAGTTCTAAAGAGAAAATAAGAAAGTATCTGGATAATATGCATAAATTAAGAAATACTGCTAAGTAACTATTCTTTATATACAACAACTCTGGAGCACAAAGACTTTTAGCACAATGACGTTGGCAACAAAATGTAAAAAGGGTTGTCAAACTTAGGGTGTGTCTAACATAAATAACCAGAGATATTTTAGAGATATTAGAGATGTTTTGGAAATTTTGTGAAAATGTGTACAAAGAAATGTGGAAATCAAGAAAGAACACAAATGGAAATATTTATGGAAGACTTCAGAATGCTAAGGTTAGAGTGGATGTGGCTCAATAATTAACAGTTGAGACATTCAAGATGGCTGCACACTGAATAACAGCTTAATTTCAGCTCTCCCAGTATGAAAACAAAAACTCAGAAAAGAGCCAGTGAATTTATCTTTTTGGATAAATTTCAATAACTGGCTAGTAAGTGCACTGCCTGGATGTCGGCAAAAAATTAATTCAGTGAACCTAAAAAAAAAGCAATCACAGAAGATAAGGACAAAACATTGGCTGGGAAGAATCCTGCAGCTTTTCAGCAACAAGAAGTTCAAGCTTCAGCTTTCGTGCAAGACAGGACTTCAAGTAATCTAGAGAAGAAAATAAGTCAAATGTGCTCAGAGCTGATTAAAATAATACGCCTGAGTATATCAACTCAAATAAAAGAATGGAAAAAAATGGAAGAAGTTTTAAACAGATATTCAGATGAGCTTATAAAACTCCAAAAATCATTGTATGAAATGAAAAAAGGCTGTCTGATATGAGATTGCTCAAGAAAAGATGTTTCAAAAAATGGTAGAATTATAGGACAGAACATGTAGGGAAAGCCTGAGATTTTCTGTTGTACTATAGAAGCTGGAAGGAACAGGCTATTAGTTTTATGAAAGCATGGAAGACTTCAGTATGCCAGGTAACTGGACTGGTATTCCACACCACGAGTTGTTAATTGAAAGGCTTATTGTGTGTACATGCTCCTATCCTGGCCATGAGAAAGCAGTACAGATCTTTAATAGTAAAGATGCATTCCTACCAGTAGAAAGAGTTGATTTTGATAAAACTGTGGCTGAAGGACAAAGTACTAAAAGGGGAGAGTCAGTAGTGCATTTGTGGGAAATGATTGCTCACTGTACACTAGGCAGAAGAGCAGCAAATTTATTCCAGCAATCAAGGAATGTCGAGAAGCAGGTGTGTGATTCAAGTTGTTGTATCCAATTATTTTCAAAATATTTTTTTTTCTGGTGAGTCAAAATCATTATTTGATGCAAAACACAATAGAGTAAATACAAAAGTTTGTCCAATAAAAAGTGAGCTGTCAAACAGAAGTGAATTCTTCTGCTTATTCTTCTGATGATAAAACCCATAGTGAGGTTATACCAGTGAAACCTTTTCCAATGTTCCAAAGGAAAATGCTTGAGAGAGAAGAAAAAAAATCAGTTGATTAGAAGAACCAGCAGTACATTGGAAATGAACCACTGACTGAATTGGGAGATGGAGATCAGCAAGAAGAAAACCAACAACTCAAATTGATAAATAAATATAGGATTACAAAACAATTACATTTGTGAGGTATGATGGAACAAGAAAACCTGGAAATATTGGACTATTTTTTTACTTTATTAAACTTGTAGGAGACTGCAAAGCATATGCCCTACTTCACATCATTAATGTTTGGAAGAACATTTAGGAGAGAAGAGGAAGGAAAGAATTAACTGTAAATAAAACAAGATGTTTTTAACAGATTGTTATAATACATAACATGTAATGCATGCCATAAAGTAAAGCTTTTTCTGTTATTTTTGTGTGTAATAGGGATACAAACATAAACAGGTCCACCTATTTTCTCTCTCTCCCTTTCTTGTTAAGTTTTAAGAAATGTAAGCACTGCAAAGTAAAAAGAAAGCCTGGACAAAAAGAGCATGATATAAGAAAAAAATATATGCTTTCTTATTTTTGCATAGGGGGATGAGTGGATCAAGGCCTTTGTCTTGATTTGATACATTTTAAGGAGGATTTGTCTTGATCTGATAAGTTTTAAGGGGGAGCAAATAAGTAACAGAACACTGAATGTAATTAATAGTGTTTCCCTCTAGCACACAAATGTTTACAGTGCCGTATGTGTAGACAAACTCAACTGTGTATCTGTTGTGTTTCTATGGAAACAGTCTGATAAGGGGACAATAAAAACTGAATACATTCTTTCAGTGGCTAGGAGATGTTTTTTGAAAGCATTTAAGTTTTCTTAATCTGGGAGAGAAGTAAAGACAGCACTTAGTGGAGGCAGAATCACAGGCCACATCATGCATCTTAGCATGGATAACCTCCATTACAGGTTAACTCAAGCCTGTGTTAGGGCTATCAATCTGCAACAATTGTTCCTATTCGGAGTGTTGAACTTCATTATTTGAAAATGTACATAGTTTTTGTGTGTTAGTATTAATAGATTTTGGGGTTATTATGGAGGTCTGTTTTCAGTAAAACAAAAAAGTTTTGTAAGATGGTGACAGGTTCATATGGGTATGGCAAGAAACAACTATATAGAAGATCAAACTACCAGATAGTGTATGTATGTAGCACGAAAGTTGAAACTAGACATTAAAACAGCTGTTCTACATAACAGGTGGAAGTAATAACTTATCATAGTGACACTTTCCAGACTATTTTTAAATGTGAATGGTCTCACAGATACAAAAAAAAAGAATAGTGAACTGTATTCAAAAATGTAGAGTGCAAGTAGCTATGTTACAACAGACACATTTGGAAAGAACTGAGCATGTGAATTTGATAAAGAAAGGATTTCAGGATGGTTATTCAGAGGAATATCTGGCACAAAGAAAAGGGGGAGTACTTGTACTAATTGCAAGAGGAGCTCCAATAGTGAAAGAAGAAAAATTATAATAGATTTGTAGTACTAAGGAACTACTGGCAAGAGATGGATTATGCTGACATGCATTTATATTGCAGCTAAAACTGCTACAATGGAACTTAAAATTATGGGAGAAATAATCAATTTTCAGCAGGGAATATTACTTATAGGCAGAAAATGGAATTTGATTTACAACACTGACAATGTATCTGAGAGGACTATAACAAAATAGGTTACACTTTTGAAGAAATGTATGAAAATAGTCTGTATGGAAGATGTGAATTCAGTGGTAGGAATTCAGAGAGAATTTATATATTTTTCCTCCAAAGTACAACTGGGCTATGCTAGACAAATTATATTTCATAGGAACACGTGCATTTAATTGAAAGCTTTGATATGCATCCAATAACTATTTCAGATCACTCACCAATAATAACTAAAAAATGCAGGATAATGAAATAAAAATGAGATACCAATGCTTTCCCACCTATCTGTTAGAGAGAGAGGAATTTAAGGAATAGATAGTGAAAATTATTCAGGAGTTAAGAGGAGATAGAAATTTCTACTGAAAATATAGCTAGGGAGTGGGATAAAAGTAAAGTGGAGTTTAAAATATGGTGGAATTGGACATATGGTTAAAAAGTAACAACCATTTAGAGTGACTAACAAAGTTTCAAGTATTGTAGAGTAGGGGGAATCTCACACAACAAGAGGCACACCTGCAAACTGCTTAAGAGAAAGTAAGGGACTACCTTGATAATATGCATAAGTTTAGAAACACTGCTGTTAAGCAGCAGTTTTTGATAACTCCGGTGCTGGTGCTGCAGTAGCGTTGTCGCCTCAGTAAGACGCTGTCCGGTTCAATTCTCAGCTAGAGCGTCTTCTGCGTGGAGACGTGCATGAATGGGTGTACCTTCGTTGAAGGTTGTGTGTCAGGGCTGGTAACTCGGCATGTAAAAATCAACTACCAATCATTAGCAGCCTGAGTTCCTCTGTGGTGACCCCTAACCGGGAAAAGCCGAAAGGCACAAATGCTTAAGTTTTAGCACTATGATTCAAGCAACAGAAAGTAGAAATGGCTGTTGCCAAGTTTAGGGAGTCTGTAACAAGGAAAATAGCCAGAGATACTGTACAGGTATTACAAATATTTTGGAAATTTTATGGAAATCAAGAAAAAGAAAGAATGGAAATGTTTATGGAAGAATTAAATATGCCAAGGTTAAAGGTAGATGAGGCTGAATTACTAGTAGTTAGGATAGGAAGAGACAAGATAAAAATGGTGATGTATAACCAATCTACAGGAACAGATGGTATGTATGTGGAAGTTTGGAAACTAGGAGGGAAGAAAGTGATGAAGATCCAGTAAGTTTTGTTTAATAGTATTTTAAAAGTACCACCATGATGGAAGAAAGCGGTGGTGGCTGTAATACCTAAACATGGTAAAAACCAGCAGACCCAGCTTTCATATAGGCCCATTTTGATTCTAAGTCATGATTATAAAGTAGTTATGTTTATAATGGCTAAAAGAATGGCAAAAGTGATGCCAAAGTTGCTAGATGTGGATCAGTGTGGTTTTGTGGGGGGGAAGGCAAACATCTGACAACATTAATAGAGCAATGATGACCCTGACGGAAGCAGAATTTATGAAAATATCACTGCTGTTGGTAGGTACAGCGGTGGCATTGTTGCCTCACAGCAAGAGGTTCTCCTGTTCGATTCTCTGCTGGAGTGCCTTCTGTGTGGAGTTTGCATGTCCTCCCCGCAGTTGAGTGGCCTCCAAAATACATGCGTGAATGGGCATGCCTTCGCTGAAGGTTGGGCGTCGGGCTGACAACTTGGCACCATAAAAAATCTACTGCCAATCATTAGAGGACCGGAGTTCGCTGTGGTGACCCCTAACCAGAAAAAGCCAAAAAGAGAGAGAAAAAAAATCACTGCTGTTGTGAGTCTTGATGCAGAGAAAGTATATGACAGAGTAAGCTGGGATTTTTTTTATGTGGATATATGAGGGATCAGAGGTGAAAATTGAAGTGTAGGGGTCTTCTCTGATAAGTTCTGTTTGAGCAGGGGGAACAGGCAGCGGTGTCCTCTCTCTCCTTTGCTATGTGCATTACATTTAGAATCATTGGCAAATAAAACGGGGCACTCAGAAATTCAAGGATGCGTTTAGTATGGTAATCAAGAAAAGTTTGCAGATATTAGTTTATACGTGATAAAAACAGAAAAGAACAGTTCAGTGTTGTGGAACATTCTGACAGTGTTTTTTTTTTTTGGGGGGGGTACAAATGGAGATCTTCCTAATTGGGAACAATACATGCAGGATAATGTTTTGGAGGAGGAATGAAGTTTAAGGGAAGGCAGAAATTGAATAAGATTTGGAATGTTTAACTGACATTGATTGGATAGTTTAAGTGATGTATAATGTTTGCAACTGAAAATGTCAATATGGTTTTCATTTATATGAATGTGTGATTGCCTATGTCTTAAGTGATAAATTAATATAGATGTTCCTTGTTAAAAAAATAAACCATTAAGATAAGACATGACATACAAATGGTGATGTATAATCAGTCCATCTGCAGCATTTAAGTTGGCATTCTTGTAGAAAAAAAATAAAGATCTCTGAGGTTTTAACAGTATTTTAAAAAGAGGGGAAGCACAAACATCCTGTGAGAAATCTGTAGTGGCTGTAATCCCTCAAGACAGAAAAGACCTATCAGATTCAACTCCATGTGGCAAAGACAATAAGGTACACAGAAATTCAAGGATACATTTGGTATGGTAATAAAGGAAAACTGGTTTACTTGCAGACAGTATTATTTTATAACTGATAAAACCAGAAAAGGGTGCCTCACTGGTATAGTCAATTTTGAGACAGTTTCATGTCTTTTTGTGATGTAAAATTAATGAAGATAAAACAAAAGGCTATAGCTGTAAACACACATGAATTGGTTCAACAATACCCATATTTATAAGGAAGAAGACATTGGACTACAGGTTAGAGACTTGATTCCCATATCCAGGATTTATATTAGAGAAAAGAAGAAAAAGGAATAGGGAATCTTAAGTAAATGACTAAAAATGCTAGAGTTTTTAGTAGAATCTAGAACAGAAGCTGCTGTTAATAAAGGGATATTTAGTAAGGCATGTTAAATATTGCATGATAACTACAGGAATCAATCAGATGAGGTTAGAAAGGACTGGGAATAGAGAGATTGGATAAGCAATTCACAAAGAAACAATTAGAGGATATATGTATGGCTCTCAAATATGAATATGCAAAAAAGTCTAGAATATTTAGGCTTTTTGTTTAAAAGTATTTGCATAGGTATTTTTATACCCCGAGCAGACTCCGAATGATTTTTCCTCAGGTAGATTGCAAATGTTGGAGCAGAAAGAGGCAACTGGGAGCATAATTTAGAGTGTAATAAGTTGGAAGACTTTAAAAATTCCCTGCAAACTATTCTACCAGAAATACTGGGTGAACAAACTGGTATAACTAAGGAAATTACTTTTGGAGCTATGATACAGAATCCGAATCACCTAAATGTAGTAAGATGTTGCTGGCTGCCAAAAAAAAGCAATTACTAGAAAATGGAAATTAGTCTAAATCAACTCTTCTAGAATTAGTGAATATAGTAACAGGGATAAGACAACTATAAGTGGAATTTTTAGAAAAGAGTAGGAGCAAATTACATAGAAAAATGGGAACTGTGGGAACAGCACATGCAAAATAATGTTTTGGAGGATAAATGAGGTTAAAAGGAAGGCAGGAACTGAATGAGCTTTGTAATGTTTGACAATGACTGGATAGATTACAAGTGATGTATAATGTTTGCAACTGAAAATATGTCAATATGGTTTGTTTCATTTATATAAATGTATGATTGCCTCTGTCATAAGTGATAATTTAATAAAGATATTTCTTGTTAAAATAGAAGGATATGAGATAAAAATAGTGATGTACAACCAATCTACAGAAACGTCTCCAGGAATATATGATATTCCTGTAGAAGAAAATGATAAAGTTCTACAAGATTTTGTTTAACAATATTTTAAAAGAACAATAAGCACCAGGATTCTGGGAGAAAGCTGTGGCGGCTATAATACCTAAATATGGAAAAGACCCATCAGACTCGGCTCCATATAGGCCCAGTTCAATTTTAAACCATGATTGTAGAGTATTTGTTTATACTAGCTAAAAGAATGGCAAAGGTGTTACCAAAATTGATAGATATGGCTTAATATAGTTTTGTGGAGAGGAGCAAATATTTAACAACATTATCAGAACAATGATGATGCAGAATGTAAGAAAATACTGCTTTTGGTGGGGGGGTCTTGATGCAGAAAAAGCATTCTACATAGTAAGGTGGTATTTTATGAGTAGAGCAATGAAAGCATTTGTGTTCCTTGATGCAATAACAAGGTTAATTAGGAAGATGTATGAGGGATCAGAGGCAAAAATTAAAGTGGGGGAAGGTTCCTCTCTCATAAATTATGGCTGAAGAGAAGAACCAGGTAGGCGTGCCCTCTTTCCCCTGTGTTACTTGCATTATATTTATAGCCACTAGCAAGGACAATAAGGGACTTGGAAATTCAAGGATATATTTGTTATACTAATCCAGAAAAGTGGGCTTTATTTGCAGATGATATTTTGTATCTCATAAAACCAGAAAAGGGCTTCTCGGTGTTGTAGAACAGTTTGAGACAGTTTCATGTATTTTGAGATATAAAATTAATGAAGATAAAACAAAGGCTATAGCTTTAAATTCTCTACCCACACATGAATTGGTTTAGCAATACCCATATTTGAGGATACGATAAAATGAAGTATTTAGGATTACGGATTAAAAACAATTCTGTTATGGCAGATACAGATATGTGGGAAGAGACTAAAAAGATAATATAACAATTGAGAAACTGGAGGATCTTATTTTTGGATATGGATACCAAGGTATAAGCAGGAAAAAATATTTAGTCCCTTTAGTTTGTATACAGGTCAGGGATATTTTTTGTCAACCAGAGGAGAAGTGGTGGACAGTAATTAATACAGCTGAAGGATTTCATCTAGGAAGAGAAAAGGGAAGGGGTCAAGTAGAATAAACTGATCCTTCCAATAGACCAAGGTGGTTTAGGATTAGCTGATTTGAAGGGAAATTTTAGACCTACACATTTAAGGCTCCTATACATGATACGAACATAAACCTGAAATTCAAATCGGAAAGGGATTATGAAGCAGGGGAAAAATTCAAGAAATCAGGCGAGACTGGGTTTTGAATGCAGATCCTTAAGGAGATTAACAACAATTATACAGAATATTATAATAATAAACTAGCAGAGTATTCCAAAAATGAAGTCAACATGCAAATGGACAAAGGAGATTTTGACGATCGGGATGACTGCAATTAGAGGACAGAGAATAGGCAAGAGGGGGCTAGAATTTATTGGAGAAAACTGGCAAAGGATCCAATGTATTGGGAGCAAATACCTAGAAAGGGATGGGTAATAGAATGGAAGATGCCAAGAAGACATTTGCACTGGAGGTTACAAACTGTATTCTGTATCAAGGACTGATATCCGAGTATAGGCGAAGAAAAAGGGATAAGGAGAATCTGAAGAGAAAGATCTGCTCTGGTAGATTTTTTTAGCTGAATCTACAACAAAAACTACTGTTATTAGGTCATATAAAGTATGACTCCATAACTATAGGAATCAGAGTTGGTTAGAAAAGAATGGGAAGAGATACAAAAAATTCACAAGGAAACAATGGGAGGACACATGTATGGCTCCCAAATATGCAACAAAGTCTAGATGATTTATTGTTTTTGCTTGGCGGTATTTTTATACTGCGAACAGACACCAAATAATTTTTCTCAAGTAGATGATAAATGTTGGAGGTGTGATGGGGAGGAAAGAGGTAACTGGGAACATATGTTTTGGGAGTGTTATGAATTAACAGACTTTAAAAATTCCCTACAGAATACTGTCAGAAATATTAGGTGAGCAAATGTGTAACTATGGAAATTCTTTCTTTTTTTTTGTCTGGATACAGTATATGAATTTCTTAGCAAGACATTGTGAAGTTTAATTCTGGTGGCTGCCAAAAAAGGAATTATTAGAAAATGGAGATCAGAGTCTAAACCAACTATATTTTAAGTACTGAATGTTGCAACAGAGATAAAAGAACTGGAAGTGGGACCTTTAGAAAAGGGTAGGAGCAAATTACATAGAGAAAATGGAAATTGTGTGAAGAATACATGCAGAATGTTTTGGAAGATGAGTGGGGTAAGGCAAGTATTGATCAATTTATGTAATATTAGATTTATGATAATTATGCAAAACAATATAAGTGGAGTAACGTTTGCAACTGCAAATATGTTAATACAGTTTTCTTTTATGTAAATGTATGTTTGCCATCTCTTAATTGATAATTCACTAAAGCTGTTAAAAAAAAAAAAAAAAAATTTAAGGAAGTCTGTCATCCAGGAGCCCTTAAGGTTTTTTCAGATGTTACCATAATGGTGTGGTATATAAATGTATTCATGCTGACTCATCAAAAATTAATTTCAGTGAAAGAAAAAAATGAAAACTGTTCATCAAAACCACCTTCAACGAACAACTCAATTTTTTTTGCAGTGGGCAATCCCCCCCATGAACCCCCCTCAAGACTTATATATATATCAACTCTGAGGTTGCACATCAGTGAAGGAAGAAGTAAACTCCACTAACATTGAATGTAATTTTGGCAAACAGCACTCACTCTTTTTATGTTCACTAAAATTATATTCATTCACATAATGTGCACTAATATAAACAAAGAGGAGAGCTGATTGTATCATCTTTGCAAGCTGTGACAGCCTAAGAAATATCCTTTCACCTAGCCCTTCACACACCCAAAATCCATTCAAACCTGAACACTGCCTCAAACCAGCTAAGCAGATCCAGTGCTTACAATTAGTACTTAACTCAGTTACACTATCTTCCATGCCCCAATAAGAAGGTGGGGTAACAGCCACAGATGGATATGTTTGCCTCAGGGAAGGAGCACTACTTGAAGTTTTGTACTAGATTGCATGGGTAAATAAACCTGTGGACCATTAATGTTTCTCCTATGGGCCTACTCGGTGCTTCCTACCCATTCTCATAATTCCCAAAGTGCTTCATAAGGCCAGAATTAATGGAACAAAGCTCATTTTGGTAGTTCCCTCTGTGGCCCAGACAGCTGTTGTCCTACTCCTCTACGGTTCAGATGACCAGGAATGATCCATAGTGCTTCCTCAAACCTTTTACTTTTGAATGGTGTGATAATCATAGGTATATCCCAGTCTAAACAGCTTAACTGTAGCAGCAAAGATGGATCTCAGCCTGATCCTCTTTAAGGCAGTATCGTAGAAGAAGTGCTGATTATGTAGCTGGTAAGAAGGCTGAGAAATTAAATGTCTTTTCAAGCTAAATGGAAGATAATTTCCTTATTGTATGAATTTGGTGGAGGTGGCATCACCCTACTAACAATAAGCCAGAATCCTTAATATTCCCACAGAGCTCTTCAGTAAGAGCCTCTTAAATGCCTTATTTAAGGTACGTCTACATGTCATTATAGGTTGTTTCCCACCCACCCTTTTACACATTCAGCAGTGAAATTATTTCTACACTTAATTATCCAGTACAGCAGTCCCTCCTTGTTTGAACCTTTACTTTTGTCCTAGAAAATCTTATCTTACTGCACTGTGAGCCCAGCTTCTCAGTGGCACCTCAGATGTGCTTCACTGGGATTGTCACTAAAACTGTATTCTCTATTTTTTTAATTTTTCCAAGTCTTCTTTGTTTCTAATACCATGACGGGAGTGGAATCCATTCCTAAGTCAAAGTATGATTAAAGTTCATGAAATTAGTATTGTTTCAATCTTAGATGTTGGCCATAAGTGCTCTTCACAGCATCCGTAATATGCCCAGTAGTGACTCCTGCAATTCATACTGAGTTACATGTATTGGTTAACATATCAAAGTATGACTGTAAATTCTTTTTTTATATATATATATATATATATATATATATATATATATATATAAAACCCATTGCTCCTACTACTATTGGAATTGTCTGGGTATCCTTCTTCCACATTGTCCTCATTTCTGCCTGCAAATCCTGGTATTTTGACTTTGTGTCTGTCTCTGTACATAAGACTATAGTAGCTGAGTGTAGCAATTTCAGTGATCAATGTTACTTTTGTATTCTTTTCATGGACTACTATTTCTGTTTTTCTCCCATCTATTTTTTGAACTGTTGATAATGGGTGATCCCATGGGATATAAACATCATTTTCTATAATGCTTTGTGGCTTATGTTTCCACTGTTTTTCAGCTACTTCAGTATTATGATGTTTGCACAATCCCCATTGCAGCAGTCTTGCCACATTATTATGCCTTTCAGTTTACAGTCCTCCTGCCATTAGTGTATCAAAACAAGCAACAAGATATGTGACTGTTTCCAATTCTGTTTTACAAAATCTACATTTGTCTGTTTCTCCCACATGTTCAATGGACTTTATAAACCAACATGTAGATAGCCCACTGTCTTGGGCTGTCAATATTAACATTTTGTATTTTGGTTTAAATTCACCTCTCCTTAACCATTCCTGTGTTCAATCCTGATCAGTGTGTGTTTGTTCCAAGAGTTTCTATACTTGCAGGTATATGTATGCATTTTCCACATTTCTTGCCTTCTCATCTGATCCTTCACCTTATATTCTTTCTTTTGTTTTTTGGTGCACACAGTTGCTGGCTGATTTTTATCTACTTCTGGTTTGATTTTCATTCCTGCTTGACACCTATATGCTTCTGCTAAACTAAGCAAGGGAAGTCATTGTAGACTTATTCTCATATTTTAAAACTTTCACTACATTTGGGTTTTGTGGGGTTAGCTGATAATGTATGCAGTCCTGTGACTGCAGCTCTATACATGTAATCAATTTTGAGGAGGCCCATACCTTCTTCAGAAGGGGGAACATAAAGTCTTGGTATACACCAGTGTTTATAAATCATTTGGTAAGCATGAATAATTTTTCTTGTTTTCCTGTCCAACCAATCCAACACCTTTTGAGGCCAGTCAGTCACTCCAAAACTGTAAGTTAGGACAGGATGAGCAAATTGGTTTATAGCTTGGACTTTGTTCCTAGATGTCAATGCTGTTTTCAGTATTGATTTTAGTCTTCTAATATTCCTTACTACGTTTTATTCATGTTTTATTGTTCATCCTTCATCAATTCCCAAATATTTATATACTCTCTCTTGCTCAAGTTCTTTTATATCACATTGCTGTCCCAAACTGATGTTTTCTTGGTGCTGCAGTTTTCTTGGATTAAAGATTGCTTTTACACATTTATTAAGACCAAATGACATTCTTATAACATCTGAAAAAGTTTTGAGCACTTGCAGTTGTGCTTTCAGTTCCTCATCTGATGAACTGCACAGTTTTAAATCATCCACAAAAGGAGGTCTTTACACTTTGTTGTTTTCTGTGAGCCAAATTGTAGCCATGATTTAATCTGTACAGTAGACAGCTTAATGGGTTAAGGGCGAGACAAAGGACGAGAGTTGCCCTGGAATATCCCCGTTTGATTTTTTTATCTGTGAAATAATAATTTGTCCTTTATCACAGTTCAACTGTAAAATGGTTTGCCACTGTTTCATGGTCGCCATAATGTAATCTATCAGTGTAATGTGTATCTTAGGCATTCTTTTATCCATGAATGTGAGACACTGTCAAATACTTTTTTTGTAGTCTATCTATGTCATACTTAGATTCTTCCCCTTTTTACAGTTCTCCATTATGACTTTATTTAATAACAAATAATCCTTTGTTCCATATTGCTTTCTTTGTTACTCTTTTATTCCATTGCCATGATAAGAGTTTTCTTCTAAATGAATATAAACTCTGTCAGCATCAATTCCAGTGTATAGTTTATATGCCATTGGAAGGCAAGTTATTAGGTCTATAGTTTTTAGGATAGCTTGCAGGCTCATTCTTGGGTAGGAGTATTGTTTTTCCTGTTAACCAGGTTGGTGTCTGTTTGGGGTATGCATATAAATAGTTCTTATTCGTGGCTAAAGCTTCAAGTAAAGATGTTAATACTTTTAGCCAAAAGTTAGGGAATGCATCTGGGCCTGGGGTTTTCCAAACAGGAGCGTTTCTTAACTTTGTTTCAATCTCTCTTAGCATTACTTCATCCCATTTCATATCCTGTACATTTGAACTTCTTATTCTTTCTTCTATTTAGCATCTTTATTATGTTCCACAGGATCTTCATAGATATTTCTCCAAAATGTATCTTATTTCTTCTTTTTTGGTGGTGGTTCAATTCCTTTGGCCTTGTGTCCCAGTTCTCTACAAAACTTTCCTTTATATTTATCTGCATATCTTCTAAGTTTTTTCTGCTTGTGGTAATATTTTTAGTTTATTTGCAGTAGTGCACGATAGAGCCTGATCTGCTCTACTGCGGTGCTGGTGCTGTGGTAGCGTTGTCGCCTCACAGTAAGACGTTGTCCTGTTCGATTCTCAGCTAAAGCGTCTTCTGTGTGGAAACATGCGTGAATGGGCATACCTTTGTTGAAGGTTGTGCATCAGGGCTGGCAACCCACTACTGCCAATCATTAGCGGACCGGAGTTCCGTTGTGGCGACCCCTAACCGGGAAAAGCCGAAAGATACAACAAGAGCCTGATCTGCTCTGATACTGCACATTGCTTTTATCATGTCTTATCTTTGAGTATTTTTGTTGATTTGTTCCCACTTCTATATTCTTCTAACAGTGACACTTCTTGTCTTAATTGCTTCATAGTTTTCTGTATTCAATACTTTCATGATGGCATTTGATTTCTCCCCTTTCTTTCCTGCCCTGTGTTTTTGTGATAAAACTTTATCTGTTATTAGTGTAGCTGCACAGTAACTTATTTGTTTTATCAAACTTCTAACGTTTTAGGTTTTGTTGATTTTCTGTAGTCTGTTTCTTTTCATTGATCGTAATATGTCTGTCCATCTTTATTAAATCAAGCAAATCATCTCTTAGATCATTTTCTTCTAAACTGAGGGCAAATTATTTGTGTTCTATTTCTTGCAGGCATTCTATTGAAAGTCCTAGAGGATCTTCCTGTGCCATATTCTCTTCAGTTTCATCATGTGTCATCCGTTGTTCTTTCATATGGGAACTCATTGGCCTATCACTCCACAACATTGACTGCATTAAAGTTGCCAGTTTCCTCTTCCTTCCATTGCTGTACAACTCCCACTGAACTTTTGTACTGGTTTCCTATGGAAGACTCCAAATTATCTTCATATGGCAACTGATTAAATATTTCCCACTCCACTGGTTTCACCTTAATTTGGGGATCCATTGCTGTATCCTCCTGTGATTTTATCAAAGTTAGAGTTTCTACACAAAATCCTTCACTTCACAGGTAATCCATAACCTCAGTTTATATTTCTTTAACTTCTCCATTACTAATCCTCTTTTCTAGTTTTCCTCTGTTTTTTTTTTGTAATATAAAATTTCCATATCTGGATGCCTTTGCCTGTATTTCTCTTCAAGTATCTTTGGTGCTGCTCTTTTTGTATTTATTAGTTTTGCTTTCTCCTTTGCATAAATATTGCAGCATATTAAAGCTCTTTGTTTCCCATGTCCATATTTCTTCTTCAGATGTCTCCTCCTGTTTCTCCTTATTTGGGGGACTCATTGTTTCATCATGTTGTGATATAACTTTTGTTAGACTTTCTACACTAAATCCTTCACTTTGAGGGTATTCCATAACTTCAGCTTCTATTCACTAGCAATTTTTCACATCTGGATGCCTTTGCTTTGCTACTCTCCTTTGCTTGCTGATTTATCATCTCTCCATTTGGATCCCTACTCTCCTTTGCTTGCTGATTTATCATCTCTCCATTTGGATCCCTACTCTCCTTTGCTTGCTGATTTATCATTTCTCAATTCTGACCCCTACTCTCCTTTGTTTGCTAATTTATCTCTCCATTCTGACCCCTACTCTCCTTTGTTTGCTAATTTATCTCTCCATTCTGACCCCTACTCTCCTTTGTTTGCTAATTTATCTCTCCATTCTGACCCCTACTCTCCGTTGATTGCGGAATTATCATTTCTGCATTCTCTACTCTGGGGCTATGCTGATGATGACACATTTAACTTCTGGACTGGCCTTCAGAGTGTACATTGGGTATTCTGTGAGCATACCTTCTCCCTACTTGACATTTAGACCAGCACCCTGCATATATGGAGGGGCTGTTGATGCCATGCTGGAGTTTTTTTTTTTTTTTTTTTATCACAAAGTAGACACCAGTTTAGTCACTCATTGTCAAGTCTCATCAAGGCAAATTTAGTGTGCAATAATTATCAGGTTTGGGATCTTTTTCTGTTTTGGAATGTCAAAATTGTTTATCACAATTACAGATCTGAGTTAAAATTGAGTTTAATTCATACCAGACATTAATTTGCTAAAGTTTTCAAGGTCTATGGCATACCCTGAGAAGCTCTCAAAGTGCATGCAGAAGACCATTTCAACTCCAGGGCTTTCATTTACATTTTCATCCTAGGGGCAAACACCACCAGAGTGTTCCTGCCCATACTTTACAAGCTTTAAGACACCCACACAAATTCTGAACATTAGGACCAGAAATTTCACAGGTAACAACTTTATTTTATTGAACAATCCATAGTTCACTAATAGACAATTCTTAACAGCTTTATCGTATTAAACAATACATGTTTTTCTGCTTTAAAGCTTTTGCATTCTCTTTGATTCATATATATTTTTTTGTAATTATTCCATTGTTTAGATCTTGCATTTCCGTATCTGCCTGTCGGACAGAATTTTTGTGAATCCTCTAATTTGTCTGCATCTAATCACTTTTTTCTTTGTATTGCCACCATGATTGTCATTTGTTTATAAATGATCTTTTTGCTTCAGTTGCCACACTACTAATATTTTATTCATTATTTCTCCGATTCTGTCTCAGAAGTTGATTCTTTTCTTATTTTCACTTATTGCTTTTTTATTAGTCAGTAGTTGGCTCATTAGTACCCAAGGCTGGTTAGACTCCTCAGAAGCCCAATCATATCTTAACTAAAACAAGTGTGTGTAGATATATATAAATAAAGAGAGAGTGTATAATGATTTATCTAACACACCATCTAAACACAAATCATCAGTTCATCTAATGCACATTTAATCTAAAATACACTTAGTCGAGTCACATTACATCTAAAATTTCAGATACTGCAAATAATTCTCCAAAACTTTTTTTGCAGGACAGCCACACCATCGTAATTAAATATTCTATCTCTACATTTGCACAACCATGGAGAAAAGAAAAAACTCCTCAAAGAGTGGATCACTGTTAAGTGCACAAACACAAATTTCTGGAGACAAAGATACAAGACAACAGTGGGGACAAGCAAGGCACAAATACTAATCATCATTCATTTGCATTGCAATTTCTATAATCAAACACACCAACATTCATTTTTATCAAATGTGATTCTGTCATTTATGTTTTTGATCAATTGTGACAAAATATGTCATAGATAATGTGTATATATTTATTTGTCACATAGAAAACTAGACACCACAACTTCCAAAGCAGCAATTTATTGCCTGTGCAGTCTGTTCGACTCAGCACAGCTCCAACAAGATAAACACTTCCAATAGAATAAAAAAAAAACCAGTCACAGATGCTCACAGAGCATGAAGAATAAATCCACTGGCACAAGTGTATGCACGCCAAATCAGTTGTAAATCCACAAGCTACAAAATAGAAGTTAAGCGCTTTCATCTAACCAAATGTCAGGCTTCCTCAGAACAATGTTATAACTTCTAAGTCCTACTAATATAGGTGCATATATTCAAATGAGCCAATAGTAATGCCTCAATCAACTCTGACAGCAGTTTTAAAAAGACATACCACATTTCACAAATAAAAACACATTTAAAAGCATGTTCCATATTACAACATACAAATATAATCCCAGTAATGTATAAATACTGCAAAGAGATTTTATTTACAAAATATATTAACCATTGTCATAATTTAGCAGATCTCATTTTCAAGACACTGGAAATACTAATGCAGTCATTTAAGCCAGGGGGCTTTCCAGCATAGTTTTATCTGCCAGTATAGTTCCCTATACTCCAGCTTACATTCCCAATTATCTCCCCTGGCATCACCCACTATCTGTTCTATAACCTTAAAATTATAGTTAGGGCAATTTAACGTGTGTTTGTAGAGTGCACTGGTTTCCTTTTGTTTGGAAATGTCATAAAAATGTTTATATACCCTTCTCTTGAAATTCCTTTCTGTTTTCCCAAGATAGAAACTGGAACATGATCCACACACTACTATATATACCACCCCAGCACTGTTACAAGTGTAATAACCATTACATCTAACCTTGTAGTTCTTAGATGTTAGAACATTTTCTTGTTTTCCAAGAATAAACCTACATTGATTACACCTGTACGTACTCTTCTTACTTTTGGTACCCTTATTCTTATGTATAATACCTTTCTCAAACCTCTCCTTCAAATTAGAATATCTTTTTCTAATAAATTGTGGAAAATCCAGAATCCAACACCCTGTTTCCACATGTATTTTAAGTACAGCCCAGTGTTTTCTAATAATCCCCTCAACTTCCAAAGAATTACTAGTAAAGGTGTGTACAAAAGCACTATCATGTTCTACTTGGTAGAAATAACACTACCCTTACCTAACAATGGAGGATATTTGGATTCCCTTTCCCTAATAACCTCATTTGCCAAGATTTCAACCATGACCATGGGATATCCCATTTGAATGAATAATTCCTTAATAAATGTCACTTCATCTTTGCACATCCCATCATCACTACACATTCTCAAGGCCCTGATAATCTGACCCTTGACTATACCCTTTTTTTGATAAAATGGGTGACTACTCTCATAATGAAGATATGAGTTAGAAAATGTGTTTCCTAAAAATGGCAGACTGAAAACATTTTTTGTTTGAATCCTTATGTAATCTAACATCCAAGTAATTGATCTCCTGAAGGGATACAGTGTGGGTAAATTAAAAAAAGGGTGGTACTGTTAATGTACACCAAAAAGGCAGCTAATTCCTCAATAGGTCAATACCCAAAGAATATAAATATCATCTAGGAATCTTGTATAAAATGTTATGTACATGAACCAATTGGATTCCATAATGTACTTTTTCTCCCAATGGTATAGTACTAAGATGGCATATGGGGGGCACATGCCACCCCCATAGCCACACCACTCTCCTGCAATAAGCCATGCTTATTACCATTAAAAAACATATAATTGTGTTGCAATGTAGTTTCTAAAAATTCCATGATCAAGTTGATAGTATTAGCATCCAAATATCTGACTTCTGTCAATATTTCCTGGAACCATTCTAGACCTAACCCGTGTGGAATACTAGGGAATAATTCAACCACATCAACTGTAACCTTAATTACTGTATCACTGTATTTTTTCCTTGTCATATTAATGAGAAAATCCCATGAATCTTTGGTAATATGCTTTAATGTACCGACAAATCTCTTAAGATGGTAATCTACAAATATGGCCAATGGTTCCGTGATATACCCTGCCCCAGACATTATTGGTCTAAAGACCAATTTATCTGTTCCCTTGTGCGTTTTCGGTATTCCCGAATATTACCGGAATATGTGGTTTGTCCACATATAAGTTGTACATCATCTTATCAATTGCTCCCTGTAACAAATGGTCCTTTAAATAATACTGAATCTTTGCGCACGCCACATTAATCTCATTTTTGGATGCCAAACTATATTTCTCCTCATCATTCAGAATTTCTAACATTTTTGTTTCATAGTCAACCATATACATAAGCACCACTCCTCCCCCCCTTTATCAGGTTTCATAATTCTAACCTTATTTTGAATTAATTCCTGAATCAAATTTTCTTCCAGGGGAGTTAAATTCCTCCCTGTTTCCTTATAATTCTTATTGTTTCTAATATCTTACTCCACTATCTCTCTGAATATTCTCAAAACAGGGTTGGGGGGTTAAAAGTACTGGGTCTTCTCAAATCTTGCACTTGCCTATTACTTCCTTTAAAAAACACTTTGAGGTTCAACTTTCTCAAGAATAACTTGAGGTCCACCAGGGTATTAACCATGTGTATTTCTCACATCTCATAAAGTGATTTCATAAAGCTATTTAAGTATTACTATTCCCTGACCATTTCTAGTATCCTTAGTTTCCTTGTTACCATTTTATTAGTGGGTATGTTCCTTAATTTTTTTAACTCCCTTCTCTTCCTCCTGTTGCCTTACTTTTTGTCCTAACCATTTCTATACTCTTGGTGAGTTTTCAGACTAGTTCTGTTACATTCTTCTTAAGTGCTCATTTACCTTTCTTTTACACTGTTCTGTCATTTTCTTTCCTTCATATATTCACCTTCCCTCTTTCAAACTATTTTAAGTCAGTCCCACAGGATATTGTCTACTTATGGCTTTCCATATGTTCTTTCAGTTACTGATGTGTATTCTTTAAATTCCCTTTTTACACAGCCCCAAGCTTCTACCATACATTCTTCAAAGTCATCAGTCTCAGCCAGGAAGTGCATCAATTTGTCATATGTACTGCTTTTTGAAAGAATTTGTCTGACATATATGTAGGAAAGCATCATTGTCTGTCTATGTTAATAAATTCTGGTATCTTGAGCTGCACTACCAAAACTGAATGATCAAAATTATTAGTGGGTTAGCTTCTATATTCATAAGTATGTAAACAAGTTCTTGTGACAAAGAAAATCTTATTTAGTCTGGCTTAGTTTCCATATTAGGGGAGAAATATGCATAATTCTTTCTCCTTCCCAGCAGGTATTAGGGTCTAAAATCTTAGTTGCTTTCTTAGTTCAGAAATAGCTAGAAGTCTTGGTGCAGGCCAGCTGTCAGGCAGGCACACCCATTTCCTCAAATTTTCAGCAATGAAGAACGTGAAAATCAAGCAACTACAAAAGTTAGCAGGTAGAGAGTATGAGGTTGTTGTGACCTTGTCAGTCATGTAGATTAACATTCTTACTTTAAAGTAGGATCAACTTCATGCTTCCTCAGTCTAACAAATTTTCAGCATCTTTAGCCCTCATATGATGTGTAGTCTCCCAAATGTCCTTTTGTTGGAGAAACAAAGTCAGGCCCATCCATTCCACAGAAAGGACAAAAATTTTCAGGTCTAGTTCATAAGTAGGTACTGGGCTATCTGCCCGAAGGCATATATTAGCCCAGCCACATTGTGCGGTATTCACCCGCCCCTTTGGTTAGTTCCCCAGTCCCTTGTTCTAGCAGCTAGTACCCTTGGCCCCTATCTAGTAGAGCTGTTGGTATGATCCCTGGTGTGAACTTTGTTACCCATCCACTCATCAAGGTTCCTCTTGAAGAGTGATAGTGAGGGGCTCTGTCTTATGTAGATCGGGACCTTGTTCCATAGCAAGGGAAGTCTGCGAAGGAAATCTATCCCTCCAGCATGTTCTATTCATTGTTGTGCTGAGGTTTATATCTCTAGAGCATGTAGCTCGAGTAGATTTGGTTTTGCTAAGATGGAGCATGTTCAACAGTTCTGGGTTGGACATGGCTCTGTATGTTAGACAGAGATCGCCTCTGAGAAGGCGGTATGCAACAGAGAAAAGCCTTAGTTTTTTCAATCGTGCTGCATAGGGCAACTGTTTGAGGCCAGTAATCCTCTTAGTGAGGTACCTCTGTGGTCTGTCCAGCTGCTGGAGATGCCTAGCCAGGTACATTCCAAATGGTGCATTGTACTCAATAATGGGTCTGATGAGGGAAGAGTAGAGGGGCACCACTACATCCTTAGATCTTGATGCAAACCCTTTCATGATCAGATGGGTCACATAGAAGGATTTTCTTACCACCTTGGCAACATGGTTATCAAAGGAAAGCTGACTATATACTTGGGTCCCTAGATCCCTTATTACTTCTTCAGATTTCAAGGGGTTACCTCCTATGTGGTAGTTTGCAGGTACTCTGTTTTTTCCAAAGGGGATTACTACACATTTTTTAGCATTTAGCTTGAGACCATGGCTTTGACACCATGCATCAGTCTCATTAAGGCCCTTCTGGAGGATATCTATGTCGGCCGGAGACTCTATTATAGCACCCAGTTTGCAGTCGTCCGCAAACTTGGTCAGCCACAGCCCTTCAGTGCTTGCCTGTACTTCTGAGAAGTATATGCCAAACAAGAGGGGCCCCAGGACAGAGCCCTGAGGCACACACCGCTCATTACTGGTCTGAATTCGGACATAGATCCCGCTACTCTTACTTTGTGGGATCTGTCTGAGAGCCAGTTTGTGATCCATCTTGTAACGTAAGGGTTTATGCCCGGGTTGGTGAGTTTATCAATAATACCCGAATGGGGAATGGTGTCAAATGCGTTAGCAAGGTCAAGGTAAGCCGTGTGTACCTCCTTTCCCTTATCTATAGCCTGAGTAACTGTCTCAAAGAAGTCCACCAGGTTCAGGAGGCATGATCTGCCCTTGACGATGCTGAACTGTGTGGGGTCAAGTGTTTGGAGGTTCCTAATCTCTCCATTTATGAGTTCCATAATGACTTGCTCCATTGCCTTACAGATCCGACTAGTCAGGCTTATTGGTCGGTAGTTCCCAGGGTCGGTTGTGGGCCCACCCTTGTGCAGCGGAACCACCGTTGCTGTGCGCCATTCTATGGGCACATATCCTGTCGAGAGGCTGAGACTAAACAGGGTATTCAGATGCGGGGTTAATTCATTTTAGAGCTCGCGTATGACACAGCCTGGGACACCATCTGGTCCCATAGTTATTGTCTGGCATGAAACCCCTATCAGCAGATTTGTTTCCCTGGAAGGGTGAGAGTCAGATATGAGGGAGTAGTCTATCTTGCCAGTCATACAATCCCTACCCACAGCATACATGTAGAACATAGCCACTCCAGCCCAGTAGCTCCCCACTACCTTTGTGGCACCAGCAGTGCTTGGGAGTCAAACCATCACTCTCCAATCCTTCCAGCTTCCAAGCTTCTAATCAAACTCTATCATTTGGCATGTAGTTTGGGCTTTATCATTTTACACTAGAGGACAAGGATGTACTTATTCCACAATCTTAATACCCAGCTGTCTGGAAGTCTCTAGAGGAAGGCAGTGGGTTCATGGTATTGGCTGTAGCTGCAGTATGCAGGCCTCTCAGAAGACCCCACCAATGTCAGGGCTGGAGACAACTTTGCAGCTGCCTAAGAAAGATATCTGCACTATTACTGGTTTGTGGGCTCCTCCAAAATTAGTTCAGAGTGCAGAATTAAGACTTGCGTTGGTTCATTATAACCATGAAGACCTGTTCATTAAGTTAATGGGTTGGGCCTTCCCAAGAGCAGGCATCACCACCACCTCCTGTGTTGTGCAGTTTGATTATACAGTGCTCACAGAGGAGAAAATCATGGCCCAGAAAAGAATTAACACTTAGTCCATGCACTCCTGAAACAAAGGCATTTCCCTTCTATCTGAACGGTGTTCTCCATCCAGTTCTTCAGAGTCTGGTCTTAAGGGGTGGGTTTGAGAATGCAAATATCCTCCAGTATGGGATATAGCATGGCTGATTAGGTGACCACCTTTTCAGGCTCCCCAACACAAGATATTAGGTGACTATCATTTTGGGCTCCTCACCACAAGATGTCTTCAACAATTCTTTGAAATTAATGGGAGACCAAAGAAATAAAATTATGTTCTTCAAGAAGAGATATCAAGACCTAGTGGGCATGGAAGGCCCCAGGCCACTTGTTTTTCCACCCATACTTCCTGCATGTGAGGACACTTTTAATTCAGCTTCCTTAAATCTGGATTCCCAGGCACCTACCCACCCCCCCAAAAAAAGGTACTGAAAATTTGAATAGCTGTATAAAAGCCCTATGACAGACTAGCAGTATTCACTTTGAAGGCCATCAGAAGAGTTCAAGCTGCCTGTAGCTCCCTGATGACAAGGATAGCAGGATACTGAGCCACTCAGTGGGGTAGGAGGGGGTGTATATAACTTTGCCACTATGGCTCCTAGACACATTTGATTGTGCAACATCATGCACATTTTCCTAGCCCCTTGCTCTGAATGACATGTATGTTTTTTAAGAAAGTGCCAGCCTTGTAGTGGGCTTCATGGCCGCCTGCTCTCAAGATAGGTGAGTCTGCATCACATTCTCTTTTTCACCATTATTCTTTCACAGGTTCCTCCAGCACTGGAGATTGTAGTTCATTCCATGTCATCTGATCAGAACTTCAGAAGTCTGTGCCACGGAGTGACATTTGTCTTTCAGCTGTTATTTCATCAGACTTAAGTGCTTGCCACAGTACCACAAACCCAAATGCACAAATTTGTCTCCAAATTTACTTGTTTTTTTATCTTCTTTGGGGGGGGGGGGGTTTACTTTCTGGTGCTCTTTTCAAGCTTTTGTTCAGTTTTTAATTTGCTATTTTTTTTTGTATTTCACATTTCTTCATGATACAGCCACATTTAACTTGGAAGGCAAAATTGCTCTGTGATGTCAGAATTGTACCAGTATCTATCAGCAACTTGTTTTGTTAGTTTTAGTTAAAAGAGGCAATACAGTAATTTTTCACATTGACTGTGATACCTTTTACAAAAGGCTGTTTGGTGTATAGAACTACTTTCCTGTCCATAAATCTTTTTTTTATATTTTACTTCATGAAATTAGACAAATGTATAAAGTATAGGTCATAACTGTTGAAAGCAGTTTAAAACAACTTGGATTTTGAAGTGCGTGTGTATATACATATATATATATATATATATATATATATATATATATATATATATATATATATAGGTTACCTATTAGAAAATCGAAGTTACAGAACTATGAATACCATATGGTCTACATCATGATCGAAGTTCCGTAACTTTGAAATTAAAAAAAAAAAAGACAACATACCCTTTTGGGTTAAAGCAGGGGGCAAGCCCCCCTGCACCCTCCACAGCCCCCGCTACTTAAATATACCAATTCCGAGAGTACTTTAATGAACTATGATGCAGAAAGGGGTATGGGAGGTGCAAGGGAGCTTGCCCCCTACCTACACCCTTTACTTTTTCTTTTTTTTATGTTATTTTTGACAAATTCGAATTTCCAATTGTTCGATCATTAAAGGACGAGCTTTAGTGATTCGAACAATTGGAAATTCAATGTTCCAATAGGAACCCATATATATATATATATATATATATATATATATATATATATGTGTGTGTGTGTGTGTAAATGTATATGTAGAGGTGTGTGTGCGTGCGTGTATATATGTATGTGTGTGTGTGTGTATATATATATATATATATATTTAAATAAATATGGTGTGGCTGTATTACACACACACACACAACTTTGCTGTGTGTGTACTACTGAGTCAAAGCCTCTTTTCAGAAGAATATTGGTGAAAAAGGACTTCCAAGATGGCTGCACAACTGATCGACAGATTAACATCAGCTCTTCCAGTATGAAAAAAGAAACTGAGAGATAGGGGCCAGGAACTCTGACACTTTTAATAAATTCAGTTACTGGATATTAAGTACACTGCCCAGATGACTGCAAGGAAGAACCTAAAACAGCCTGAAAAAAATCAACTATGAAAAGTGAAGAGAAATGCACTAACTGGGAAGAATCTTATAGCTGTTCAGCAAAAAGCAGTTCAAGTTCCAGCTTTGGTGCAAGACATTGCTTCCAATAATCTAGAGGAAAAAATAAGTCAAATGTACCCAGACCTGATTAAAATCAAACAAAACATTGAGGGGTTACATCAACTCAAATAACAAAAGGCTGGAAAAATGGAAGAAGCTTTAAACAAATATTTACATGAACTGATAAAACTGCAAAAATTAAAGATCCAAATGAAGAAAAGGATGGCTGAGTATGAGACTGTTTAAGAACAGATGTTTCAAAAAATGATAGTAATGGAGGACTGAACATGAATGAAAACCTGAGGTTTTCTGCTGTACCAGACAAAATGGAAGGAGCAGATTGTATTAAGTTTATGAAGGCACAAATAAGCAGGTGGACTGGTATTCCACACAGGATTTGTTAATTGAAAGGGCACATTGTGTGAATGCTCCAAACCTGGCCATGAGAAAGCAGCCAAGACCTGTATTAGTAAAGATGTAATCCTACCATGAATACGAGTTGATCCTGACAAAACTGTGCCAAAAGGAAAAAGTATTACAAGTTTTGAGTCAGTACAGTGCATGTGGAAAGTGATTATTTTCTGTACACTAGGCAGAAGAGAAGCAAATTTATTCCAGCAGTCAGGGAATGTCAAGAGAGAGGTATGAGATTCAAGGTGCTGTATCCAGCTATCTTCAGAATTTTTTTTCTGTAAGATCAAAGTAATTTTTTTAAATTCAGGACAGGCTAAAGAGGAAATACAAAGTTTGTTCAACAAAAAAGTGAGCCATCAAGCAGAAAGGGACTCTGTTTTTCATTCTTCAGATACTAAAGCACATAGAGAGACTTTGTCAGTGAAGCTTTTTCCAGTGTTCCAAAAGAAAATGCTTGAGAGATAGGGAAAATCACAGGAATTTACTAGAATAATCAAGAGTACCTTGGAATTGAACCAGAGTCTGGAGTTGAGAGGTGGAGGTGAACAGTAAGAAGACCAGAAACACAGAAATTAGTGAATAAGTGTAAGATTACAAAGCAACAGTTGCATTTATGAAACATGAGTGTACAAGAAAAAATGGAAAGACGTTTGTTGACTCTGTTAAACTTGAGGAGGACTGAAAGTCATCTGTCCCACTTCATGTCATTAATGTTTGGAAGGACGCTAAGAGAAAGGAAAGAGGAAGGAAAAAGGTAACTGTAAGTAAAACAATTTCTGTTCTTAATAGTATTTTTATAAACATTTTCATGATATAAATTACATGTTATATAGTAAAGCATTTTAAGATATTGTATGTGATAAAGATACTGAAGTAAATGTTTGCCTTTTTTTCTTTCTTCTTTATTAGTATTAAGAAATGTAGGCATCATAGTGCAAAAAGATAAAGAAATGCTGGACAAGCATGTTTACACTAATAGGCTGTAATCATGGGTTGTGAAAGAGAATGGGTTATAAACATGCACAGCTGATAATATACAGTGGATATAAAAAGTTTACACACCCCTGTTAAAATGCCAGGTTTTTGTGATATAGAAAATGAGGCTACAATAAATCATTTCAAAACTTTTCCCACCTTTAATCTGACCTATAACTTGTACAATTCAATTGAAAAACAAACAAATCTGTTAGGGGAAAAATATAAAAATAAATAAAACTTACACTAAGCTGGTTGCATAAGTGTGCACACCCTTAAACTAATAATTTGTTGAAGAACCTTTTGATTTAATTATGACATTCAGTCTTCTTGAGTAGGAGTCTATCAGCATGGCACATCTTGACTTGGTAATATTTTCCCACTCTTCCTTGCAAACATGTTTCAAATCTGTCAGATTATGAGGGCATCTCTTGTGCACAGCCCTTTTCAGGTCACCCCACAGATTTTCTATATGATTTAGGTCTGGGCTCTGGCTGGGCCATTCCAAAACTTTAATTTTCTTCTGGTGAAGCCATTCTTTTGTTAATATTGATATATGCTTGGGGTCATTGTCATGTTTAAAGGTGAAATTCCTCTTCATCTTCAGCTTTCTAGCAGATGCCTGAATGTTTTGGGCCAAAAGTGACTGGTATTTGAACTGTTCATAATTCCCTCCACCTTGACTAAAGCCCCAGTTCCAGCTGAAGAAAAGCAACCCCAAAACATGATACTGCCACCACCATGCTTCACCGTGGGGAGTGGTGATCTTTTGGTGATGCAAAGTTTTGTTTTTGTGACAAACATACCTTTTAGAATTGTGGCCAAAAAGTTCAATCTTGGTTTCTTCAGACCATAACACATTTCCCACATGCTTTTGTGAGACTTGATGTATTGTTTTGCAAATTTTAGTTGGGCCTGGATGTTTTTCTGTGTAAGAAAAGGCTTCCATCTTGTAAGCCTACCCCATAGCCCAGACATATGGAGAATATGGGAGATTGTTGTCATGTGGTACACAACCAGTACTTGCCAGAAATTCCTGCAGCTCTTTCAGTGTTGCTGTAGTTCTCTTGGCAGCCTCCCTGACCAGTTTTTGTCTCATCTTTTCATCAATTTTGGAGAGACTTCCAGTTCTTTGCAATGTCACTGTTGTCTCATATTTTCTCCACTTTTTGATGGCTGTCTTCACTGTGCTCCATGGTATATCCAATGCTATGGAAATTGTTTGGTACCCTTCTTCTGACTGATACCTTTCAACAATGAGATCCCTTTGATGCTTTGTAAGCTCTCTGTGAACCATGGCTTTTGCTGTAGCAGGCAACTGAGTACATGTCAGGAAAATCCTACAAGAACAGCTGAACTTTATTTGGGGTTAATCAGAGTCTTTTTAATTGATGGCAGGTGTGTACCCAAGAAGACTGGCTGCTGCAGTTAAATTAAAATGTGCTGCAACAAAGTATTAGTTTAAGGGTGTGCACACTTATGCAACCAGCTTATTGTACGTTTTTTATTTTTTATATATTTCCCCTAACAAATGTTTTTTCAGTTGAATTGTACAGGTTATAGGTCACATTAAATGTGAGAAAAGTTTTGAAATGATTTATTGTGGTCTCATTTTTTATATCACAAAAACCTGACATTTTAACAGGGTTATCCACTGTATGTAGAGCTAACATGTTTTCTCTCACTTTTGCATGGGTGAATGTTTGAATTAAGATCCCTTGTATAATTTGATAAGTTTTAAGTGTAAACAAGTAAATAAGAGAACACTGAATGTATTGAAAAGTTTTCCTTTACAATAAATGCTCAACATGACTTTAGAAGCCTGCAGCTAAGGGCTACATTTTTTCTTATGTTTCCAGAGACAAGCTGAGTATAGGGTAATAGAAAGTCAAAACACTGGTTTCTCTATTGCTAAAAGTACTGTTTTGTGAAAGCTTGCAAGTTGTTTTTTTTACATCTTGGAGGGGAATAAAGATAAAACAAGAAAAGATAGAAATGAATAAGTATGAGCATACATGCATCTTAGCCTGGATAACCTTAACTTTAGATCAGATAATGGCTGTGTGTGCAGCCATCTATTTGGGAGAAATTGCTCCTGTTAGGAGTGTCAAACTTCATTATTTGAAGATGCATATAATTTTGTGTTTTTGTATTAAGTTAATATAAGAGTGTTCTGTGGGAGTGTTTGTTTTTGCTTGAGGGTTTAAAAAAAGTCTTGTAAAATGTGACATCAGTTCAAAGGGAGGGGGCAAGAAACAACTGTATTAAAAATCAACCTCCCAAACAGTGAGTGCATGTATCACAAAATCTGGAAATAGACATCTAAAAAAAGCTGTTGTATATAATAGGTGGGAATAATAACTTCTTATCATAATGGCAACACTTTCCAGGTTATCTTGGAATGTGAATGGTTTCACAGGTATTGACAAAAAGGAAAGAGTATTGAGTTATATTAAGAAATGAGCTCCAATAGTGATAGAAGAGCGAAAAAAGATACTAATGGCAGATGTATAGTAGTAATGGGCTCCTAACAAAGGAGTAGGATTACACTGGCAGTTATTTATATTCCACCTAAAACTGCTATCATGGATCTCAAAAGATTTTGGGATAAGAACCAACTTTCAGCAGGGAATATACCTTACACATGGGGACTGAAATTTGATTTGCAACAGTGAATATGTATCTGGGGACCTAGAAGGGAAATATAACAAAATGTGATAGATTTCTATAGATTTCTGAAGGAATGTTTGAAAATATTTGATATGGAAGACATTAATTCAGTAGTAGGAACTCAGAGAGAATTTTCATTTTATTCCCCAAGATAGAATAACTGGGCTGGACTAGACAGAAATTATGCTTCACAGGAACATGTGCATTTCAGAGGATTTACACATATCCAATAACAACTTCAGATTATGCACCAGTAATAACCAGGATAAAAATGAAGAGTAATGAAGTAAAAATGAGACACTGGCAGTTCCCCACCTATCTGTTAAAAAGAGAGAAATTTAAGAAATGGATAGTGGAAATTATTTGGAAGTTATTAGAAAAGATGAAAAAGCTTTCCAGACATTATAGTGAGTGGGATAAAATGAAAGTGGAGTTTTAAAATATGGTACAACTAACAGTGAAAGAGGTATGGTTAAGAAGTAACAATAATTATTTAGAGGAGCTCATGAAGGTTGAGGTTTTGCAGAATAAAGATAATCTCATAGAACAAGTGCCATAACTAGATGGTGCTAAAGAGAAAACAAGTGAGTACCTGGATAATATGTATGAGTTTAGAAAAACTGCTGTTAATTAACTGTGTGTTTGTTTTTTGACAATAACTCCAGAGCACAAAAACTTTCAGCACAATGACTTGGGCAACAGAAAGTAGAAATGGTTGTTGCTAAACTTAGGGATCCTGCAGCATGAAAAATAACCACAGATCCTGTAGAGGTATTAGAGTTGTTTCAGAAATGTTATAAAAATTGCATAGACATGTGGAAATCAGTAAAAAGCACAAATGGAAATATCTATGGAAAAATTAAATATTGCTAAAGTTAGAGGTAGATGAGGCTGAACAATTAAAATATAAGATAGGAGGAGATGAGATAAAAATGGTGATGTATAACAAACTTGCAAGAAAGTCTCCAGGTATAGATGGCATTCTGGTAGAATTTTTAAAACTAGAAGAGAGGAGAAGAAAGTGATGGGTTGGGAGGGTGGCCTAATGGTTAAGATGTTTGCCTTACAAACACAAGGTACAGGGTTTGAATCTCACAGGGGATAATTGGCTCAAAAGGGCAGTTAGCTTAGTACTAATCTATGAATCTATGGAAGTTTTTAATAGTATTTTAAAAGGAAGAAAAGCAGCAACATCATGGAAAAAAGTTGTGGTGGCTGCAATACCTAAGGATGGTAAAGAATTATCAGTTCCAGATTCGCATAGGCCCATTTCAGTTTTAAACCATGATATTAAAGTGTTCATGTTTATTCTATACCCAGCTAAAAATAATTTCCTTAGTTAGACTCGTTTGCTCAGTATTCTGATAGAGTACCCTTTAGGGAATTTTTAAAGTCTACTAACTCATTACACTCCCAAAACATATGTTCCCAGTTACCTCTTTCTTTCCCATTACACCTCCATTTGCCATCTGCCTGTGGAAACATTCTTTGGAGTCTGCTTAGGGTATAAAAGTATCAATGCAAAGACTTCCAAGCAAAATCCTAAATCTTCTAGACCTTGTTGGATGCCATACATATGTCCACCCATTGTTTCTTTGTAAATTGCAAATCTAGTCTCTCTTCCTGCTCTTTTCTGACATCTTCTGATGTTTCCTATAGTTATTATATAATATTTTATATGCCCTAGTAATTATCCCTTTTTAACAGCACCTTCTGTTCTAGATTCAATTAAAAATCCTAGTACAGGTCTTTCATTCGGGATTCCTCTATCCCTTTCTCTTTGTCAATACTCTGATATCAATCTCTGAAAGGGAAAGCAATGAGTAGCCTGCAGTCCAAATCTCTTCTTGGCCTCTTCCCATTCTGTTACCTTTCCCTCTCTAATTATTTGTTCAGAATACATTGGCTCCTTTGCCACCTTCCTCCCATAAATTCCATCCCCCTCTTATCTATTCTCTGTACCCCTAATTGCAGTCATTCCTATTGGCAGAATCTCCTTTCTCCATTCCTATGTTGGCTTAGTTCTTAGCATATTTTCTGCTACTTAATGAATATAAAAGATTTGGAGAAATTAAAAAATATAATATTCTGTGTGACTTGTTATTCTCCTTAAGGATATCTGTCCAAAATCCCATTGTTTTCTTACTTCCTGGATTGACCTCCCATTTCATCATCATCCCTTTCCTCCTTAAACTTTGCCTTTCTACTTGTGATATGTATAACACCCTTAAGTGTGCTGCTCTAAAATATCCCTTCAAAGCAGGTACTCCTAAACCTCTTCTTTCTATTTGGAGGATCAACTTAACCTACTTCACTCTTGCCCTCTTCCCCTCCAAAATAAAATCTTTCAACTCTTAATTAAGTACTATCTAGAACTTCTCCTCTGTTTGATAAAGGTGTGTCTTATCTGTGTATAAAACTAATGAGATTAAAAACATTTTACTATTATCCATATCCATAGACAAGAGATTCCAGTTTCTCACTTTCTGTATTATCTTTTGCGTAGTCTCTTTCCACATATCCTTAGTTGCCATGGCAGAATCCTTTTTAATTGACACTACTAAATACTCCATTTTGTCATGTTCTTATAAATGTGGGTATTGCTGAACCAATTCATATGAGGGTATATAGCTTATATCTATCTTTGCTTTATCTTATATAATTTATCTTTATATAAAAAAGACAGAATTGTATCAGGATGTTCCACAATACTGAGTTGTCCTTTTCTGGTCCAATCGAGTCCAAAATAATCTGCAACTAAAGCCACATTTTCTTGAATACCATACCAATTATATCCCTTATTTTCTTTGCCAGTGGTTCTAAATATAAAGCAAATAAAGGGTAAAGAGGACACCCCTGCCTGGTTCCTCTGTTCAGACACAACTTAGAGAGAAACCCTCTCACTTTAATTTTTGCCACCAATCCTTCAGATATCTGTCTGATTAACCGTATTATTGTATGAGGAAATGCAAATGCTTCTATTGTGCTACTCATAAAGTCCCAGCTTACTCTGTTGAATGCTTTCTCTGCATCAAGACCCATCAATAACAGTTGTATTTTCTTATATTCTGCCTCCCTCTGAACCATCATTGCTGTATTAATGCTGTCAAATGATTGTATCCCCTCCACAAAACCACATTGGTCCTTATCTGTCAATTTTTGCATCACTTTTGCTATTCTTTTAGTTGTTGTAGACATAAACACAGTATAATCATGGTTTAAAATTGAAATGGGCCTATATGAAGCTGGATCAGATGGGTCTTTACCAACTTTATGTATTACAGCCACCACAGCTTTTTACCAGGTTGTTGTCTCCCTTCCCTCCCTTCCTTTTAAAATACTGTTAAACAAAACCTTCCAGACCTTTATGACTTTCTTCCCTCCTAGCTTCCAAATTTCCACTGGAATATACTGTATATTCCTGGAAATGTTCCTGCAAATTGGTTCTACATCACCATTTGTATCTCATTTCCTCCTATCTTAAATGGTTGTTGAGCATTATCTGCCTCTAACCTTGGCATATTTAAGTCTTCCATAAATTTCCATAAATTTCCATTTGTGTTTTTTCTTGATTTTTCCGATTTCTCTACATTATACAAACTTTCATAAAATTACTGAAATGTCTCTAATACCTGTACAGGATCTCTGGTTATTTTTCTTGTTATAGGTTCTCTAATGCAGGTAACAACCCTTTCTAATTTCTGTTGCTTAATTCGTTGTGCCAAAGTTTTTGTGGTTTGTAGTTATTATCAAAAACAGTTACTTAACAGCAATCTTTCTAAACCTATGCATATTGTCCAGGTACTCCTTTAATTTTTCTTTAGCACTCTGCAGCTGTGCCTCTTTTTGCTCTGAGACATTCCCCTCATTTTATAATACTTAGCATTTGCTGTCCCCTCTGAATAATATTTATTTATTCTTCACCAGATCTCTTTTTCTTTTATTTCTACCCTATTTTTAAATTTTGCTTTCATTTTATTCCACTCATTAGTTATAAATTCTGGAGAACTTTCTGTCTTCCCTAATAACTCCAGAATAATTTCCACAACCCATTCCTTAAATTCCCCTTTTTAACAGGTAGGCGGGGATGCACCAGTGTCTCATTTTTACTTCATTGCCATGCATTTTTATCTTTGCGCATGATCTGAAATAGTTATTGGATATGTATCAAAATTCTCAGTTAAATGGGGGCTTCCAAGATGGGTGCACACTGAGTAACAGCTTGTTTCTAGCTCTCCCAGTGTGAAAACAGAAATGTATCAGAGAAGGCCAGTAGACTTGTGTTTATGGGTAAATTTCAGTAACTGGCTAGTAAGTACACTGCCTGGATGCCAGAAATAGAGAAATACAGAAGAACTGGAAAAAAATCAGCTACAAAATGTGACGAAGAAACGCTGACTGGGAAGAGTCCTGCAGCTGTTCCGCAAAAAGCAATGCAACCTTCAGACATGACTTCCAGTAACCTACAGGAAGATACAAGACAACTGCATACAGACCTGGTTAAACTAAGCAAACCACCGATGGAGTATATCAACACAAACAACAAAAGGCTGGAAAAATGGAAGAGGCTTTAAACAGATATTCAGATAAGATGATAAAGCTACAGAAATCAGAGGTTGAAATGAAGAAAATGCTGGATGAATATGCGATTGCTCAGAAAGAGATATTTCAAAAAAATAATAGAATTACAGGACAGAGCACATAGGGAAAACCTGAGATTTTCAGCTATACCAGAGAAGCTGGAAGGAACAGACTGCATTAATTTTATGAAAGCACACATAAGCAACTGGACTGGTATTCCACAGCAAGAGTTGTTAGTTGAAAGGGCACATTGTGTGTATGCTCCAAATCTAGGTATAAGAAAGCAACCTAGACCTCTAGTAGTAAAGTTGAAATCCTACCAGCAAGAGTTAATTCTGACAAAATTGTGGCAGAAGGACAAAATACTAAAAGTGGGAGACAGCAGGGTGTTTGTGGAGAATGATTACTCACTGTATACCAGGCAGAAGAAGAGCACATTCATTACACTATTCAGTGAATGTCAAGACATGGGTGTGAGATTCAAACAGCTGTATCCAGCTGTCTTTAAAGTACTCCTCCTGGAGGAACAAAATAATTTTTGATGAAGTGTATGCTAAGGAGGAAATACAAAAGTTTGTCCAACAAAAAGTGAGCTGTGAAAATGAAGGAGATTCGTCTTCTTGTTCTTCTGGTAAAAAAGATAACAGAGAGACTGTACCTGTGAAACCTTTTCCAATATTTCAATGGAAAATGTTGGAGAGAAGGAAGATTGCATAAGGGTTGACTAGAAGAATCAAGGGTATGTTGGAAATGAAGCGGAGACATTATATGAGCACTGGAGAACAGTAATAAAACCAGTAACTCCATGTGGGATTACAATGCAAAAATTATATTTGTGAAATATGACAGAACAAGAAAATCTGGAAATATTGGACTTTTTCAAAATTTCTTGGATTTGTGGGGAACTTTAAACTATAGGCCCTACTTCATGTCATTATTGTTCAGAAAAAAAAGCTTTAGGGAGTGAAAGAGATGGGAGAAAGCTAACTGTAAGTAAAGTAAACATTTTATTTTCTTAATAGTACTGTATTTGTGGTGTATGGTTTCCTTTGCATGCTATTTCTAAGTCTAATGGGGATTGCAAACAGGTGCTGTGTTTTTTCTTTTTCCTCCCCTCTTCTCTCTTTCTTCTTGTACAGTTTTGAGAAATATAGGCAATACAATGTAAAAAAAGCCTGGTTAAAAAGGCATGACAAAGTTAAAATTAATATGCTTTTTTCATTCTTGCATGGGGAAATGGCTGTATTAAGGACGGTAGATTGATTAGTTTTAAGAGAGAGCAAGTAAATGAAAAAGAATATTGAATATTATGAGGCTTTTTCCTAGCAAATGCATGTATATTTAGTAGCAATTCTGCAGCTGGTCTTCATGTTTCTGTGGAAAGAATCTGATAAAGAGAAACTGGCTGTCTGGTTCTCATGTCTCTATGGAAACAGTCTGATAAAGAGAAATGAGACAGCCTGGTGGAAGAGGATTGGCTGAGGGAAAACAAAAAAAAGAGAGAAATTGTCTAGAACATAATGTTCTCTGATGGCAATCAGAGGTTTTTCCAGCTTGAAGGGCTTTAACGATAAGACAAAAACAGTTAAACTTGAAGTAAGGTTTTCTCAGTTTTTTTTTAATGCAATGGGGATACTAATATAAACAGGTGCCTTTTTTTATTTTTCTCACTTTTTTCTTTTCTTTGTTCAGTTTTAATAAATGTAGGCACTGCAATGTAAAAAATAAAAGGGGAGAGAGGAAAGGCCTGGGTAAGAGAGTATGACAAAAGAAAAATCAGTGTGCTTTTTCCCAAGCTTTCATGGGTTATGACCCTAGGCATTATCCAGTAGCAAGTTTATTACAAAGCATGTAAATGAAAAAGAATATCAAATATTAAAAGTTTTTTTCTGGTAAACAAGGTACTCTTAGTTTTCTGTCTGGTTTGCATTTCCCTAGAAGACATTTTAATAAGGTGAACTGCCTTGGAGAAAGTGTTTACTGAGAGCATTCAAGTGTCTTGTCAGCTGGAAGAGCTATAAAGATAGACAAAATCAAATAGCACTTACTAATGGCACAGGCTGTAACATGCATCTTAGAATGACTAACCTTTCATTTTGGTTAACTCTAGCCTATCTCTGTGGCTATCAGCTTAGAACTTTTGTTCTTATTAGGAAGCAAAACTTCACTATTTGAAGATGTACATAGTTTTGTGTGTTATTATTAAGTTAATATGCTTTTGGGGGTGGGTTTAAGGGGGTTGTTTGTTCTGTTTGAGGGCTTTCAAAAAAAGTTATGTAAGATGTGGCATAACCTCAAATGGATATGACAGAAACAACTGTATAAAAGACCAACCTGCCAAACAGTATATGCATGTAACATAAAAGTTGGAACTAGATATTTAACAAAAAAGTAGTTGTACACAAAAGGTGGTAATAATAACTATATAAGAAAATGATGCTTTCTGTAATGGCTTTCAATCTGAATGGTATTACAGATAAATATAAAAAAGAAAGAGTAATGAACTATATTAAAAAATAAACTATATTAAAAAATGTAGAGTGCAAATAGCTATGCTGCAGGAGACACACCTGGAAAGAACTGAACATGTAAATTTGATAAAAAAAAGGTTTTCATGATGGCTATTCAGCAGAATATCTGGGGCAAAGGAAAATATGAGTACTTATATTAATTGCAAGAGGAGCTCCAGTAACAATAGAAGAGGGGAAAAAAGATAATGGAAGATATAGAGTACTAAGCGGCTACTGGCAAGGGAGGAGGGTTACATTGGCATGTATTTACATTCCACCTAAAAGTGCTATAATGGAGCGTAAGAAAATTCTGGGAGAAATAATCTGCTTTCAGCATGGAATATTACCTATAGGTGAAGACTAGAATTTGGTTTGCAACAGTGAAGATGTGTCTGGGGGGGGGTAGAAGGTAAAATATAACAAATGAGGGTAGATTTTTTGAAGAATTTTATGAAAATGTTTGGCATGGAAGATGTGAATTCAGTACTAGGAGTTCAGAGTGACTTTACATATTCTCCAAGACACAAA
Source organism: Protopterus annectens (assembly GCF_019279795.1). NCBI lineage: Eukaryota > Metazoa > Chordata > Ceratodontiformes > Protopteridae > Protopterus > Protopterus annectens. The sequence continues at coordinate 414,981,489 of NC_056747.1, read as the reverse complement.
AACTGGGCTAGGCTAGATAGAATTTATATATCACAGGAACATCTGCAATTATTTGAAGGCCTTCAAGCACACCCAATAGTTATTTCAGATCATGTGCCAATAATAACTAAAATAAAAATGCAAGGTAATAAAATAAAAATGTGACACTGGCACTTTCCCCAACAATCAGCTGAAAAGAGAGGAATTTAAGTAATGGGTTTTGGAGTTAATTCAGGAGCTACTACAGAAGATATAAATTTCTTCTGAAAATATAACTAGGGAGTGGGATAAAATTAAAGTAGAGTTTAAAACTAGGGTGGAAAGGGAGATATGGCTAAGAAGTAACAAGAATTGTTTAGAGGGACTGACAAATCTCTCAGAACAAGAAAAAGAGCAATTGCAGAATGGTAAACAGAAAATAAGGGATTACCTCAATAATATGCACAAGTTTAGAAAAATTGCTGTTAAGCAACTGTTTTTTTATAACAATTCTAGAGCATGAAAAACGCGCAATGACTCAGGCAACAGAAAGTGGAAAAGGCTGTCACCAAGCTTAGGGAGCCTATAACAAGAGATCCTGTAGAAGTATTAGAAATATTTCAAAAACGTTATTAAGCAGAGAAATATGGAAATCAAGAAAATGTATGAATGGAAATGTTTATGGAAGAATTAAATAAGCCAAGGTTAGAGGTAGATGAGGCTCAATTACTAACAGAAGAGATGAGATAAAAATGGCTATGTATAACCAAATCTACAGGTACACAGGAATAGATGGTATTCCTGTAGAAGTTTGGAAGCTAGGAGGGAAAAAATTATATAGATCTGGAAGGTTTAAGCAGTATTTTAAGAGGAGGAGAAGTACCAGCATCCTGGAAAAAGGCAGTGGTAATGGTAATACCTAAACAGGGTAAGGATCCATTAGCTCCAGCTTCATACAGGCCAATTTCAAAACTAAACCATGATTATAAAGTGTTTGTCTATAATGACTAAAAGAATGGCAAAGGTGATACCAAAATTGATAGATATGGATCAGTGTGGTTTTGTGGAGGGGAGGCAAACATTTGACATTATTAACAGAATACTGAACCAGAGGGAAGCAGAATGTAAGAAAATACCACTGTTATTGGTGGGTCTTGATGCAGAGAGAGCATATGGCAGAGTAGACTGTGACTTCATGAGGAGGGCAATGGAAGCAATTGCTTTCCCTGATATAATTATTAGGTTGATTAGGAGTATATCTGAGGGATTGGAGGCAAAAATTAAAGTGGGTGGGGGTCCTCTCTGATAACTTCTGCTTGAGTAGAGGAACCAGGCAGGGTTTTCTACTTTCCCCTTTGTTGTTTGCATTATATTTAGAACCATTGGCAAAGAAAATAAGGGCCTCAAAAATTCAAGGATATAATTGGTTTGGTAGTCAGGAAAAGCTGTCTCTGTTTGGAGATGATATTATTTTATAGATGACAAAAGCAGAAAGGGACATTACAGTGTTGCGGAACATTTTAAGGCAGTTTCAAATCTTCTTGGGATACAACATTAATGAAGCTAAATCAAAGGCAGTAGCAGTAAATTATGTACCCACACACAAATTGGTCCAACAATATCCATATTTATGGGGATATGATAAAATGAAGTAGTTAGGAGTATGGGTTAGAAATGGCTCTGGTGTGGCAGCTAAGGATATGTGGAAAATGACTAAACAGAACATAATACAAAAATTGAAAAACTGGAAGTTTTGTTATATGAATATGGATACTAAGATACAAGCAATTAAATTTTTTTCATCCTTTCAGTCTTATACACAGGTCAGGCATATTTTTATCAACCAGAGGAAAAGCTGTGGATAGCAATTTAAAAAAGTTGAAGGATTTTATCTGGGAAGGGAAGACAGCAAGGGCAAGTGGGATAAGCCAATTCTTCCAATAGAACAAGGCGGTCTAGGATTACCCAATTTGAGTGGCTATTTTAGAACAACACAGTTAAGGCTCTTATGCATAGCACAAGCAGAAAACCATAATTCAGTTCAAAGTGGAAAGGAATGATGATGATACAGGGGAAAGCTCCAGAAATAAGGAGAGATTGAGATTTTGGATGCAGACTCTTAAGGAGAACAACAAAAGTCATACAGGGTATTATATTAATAAAATAGCAGGGAATATTGCTGATAGGGATGACTGTGGTTAGGGATACAGATAATAGGCAAGAGGGGGCTGGAGTTTATTGGAAAAACTGGCAAATGAACCAAGGTATTGGGAGCAAATAACTAGAAAGAGAAGGGTAATAGACTGGGAAGAGGGCAATAATTTATTTGGACTGTAGATTAGAGATTGCCTTCTCTATCAAGGATTGATATCAGAGTACAGGCAAAGAGAAAGAAATAGGGTGGTTCTAAAGAAAAGACCAGCACTGGTAGAGTTTGTAATAGAATTTAGAATAGAAACTGCCATTAAAAAAGGAATAATTAGTGGAGCATATAAAATATTGTATGATAATTATAAGAATCAATCAGAGGAGCTTACAAAGGATTGGGAAGAGAGATTTGATAAGCAATTCACAAAGAGACAATTGGGGATATATGTATATCTCCCAAATATGCAACAAAGTCTAGAAGATTTAGGATCTTTGCCTGGAAGTGTTTACATAGATATTTTTGTACCCCAAGTAGACTCCAAAGAATTTTTCATCAGGTGGATAGCAAATGTTGGAGGTATGATAGGCAAGAAAGAGGTGGCTGGGAACATATTTTTTGGGAGTGTAATGAGCTGGCAGACTTTAGGGATTCCATGCGAACCGCTGTGTCAGAGATGCTGGGTGAGCAGATTGGATTGACTGGACTGCTAAAAGAAAACTGTTCATTATATTTAGTGTTCTCTATTTTACTTGTTTCCACTTATAACTTGTTGTTAGACTAAACCAAGGATCTAAAGATAGACATTCATCTATGCAAATGTAAGAGAAAACATATCATATCTACATATATTATGATCTAAGCATTTTTGCACCCCATCCCCACACAACAACCCAAAATTACAGCCAATTAGTGTAAACATGCTTTTTTTGCATTGTAATGCATGCATTTTTTCATACTAAAAAGGAAGGAAAAAGAAAGAGAAAAAATGCATTTACTTATATTAGTATCTTTATCACATACAAAAACAACTAAAATGATTTACTATAAAACATGCAATGTATATCATGAAAAGTTTCATAGAAATACTGTTAAGAACAGAAATTGTTTACTTACAGTTGTTTTCCTTCCTCTTCCCATTCCATTAGTGTCCTTCTAAACATTAATGACATGAAGTGAGGCAAATGCCTTTCAGTTCCCCTCAAGTTTAACAAAATCAACAAAAGTCCACTCTTACCACTTTTTCTTATACAGCCATATTTCACAAATGTGACTGATGCTTTGCTGTCTCACATTTATTCAGTAATGTCTGTGTTGCTGGTCTTGTTCATCTCCAAACTCCAGATTCCAGTTCAATTCCAATGTACTCACAAATCTTCTAGTCAACTCCTTCACTTTTCTATGTCTCTCAAGCATTTTCCTTTGGAACAGTAGAAAAGGCTTCACTGGCAAAGTCTCTCTATGTACTTTATTATCAAAAAATGAGAAGCAGAGTCCCCTTCTGCTTGATGGCTCACTTTGGTTGGACAAACATTTGTACTTTCTCCTTAGTCAGTTCTTCATCAAAAATGACTTTGATCCTTCAGAAAAAAAAATATTCTGAAGACAGCTGGATACTGCAGCTTGAATCTCATACCTGCTTCTCAACATTTCGATTACTGGAATACATTTATTTCACTTCTGCTTGGTGTACAGTGAATAATTATTTTCCACAAACATTCTACTGTCTCCCCAACTTTTAATACTTTGCCCATTTGCCACAGTTTTGACAAGATCTACTTTATCTGCAGGTAGGATTGCATCATTACTAATATAGGTAGCCTTGGCTGCTTTGTAGTGGCCAGATTTAGAGCAAAATGTGGTGTGCCCTTTCAATTAACAGTTATTGCTGTGGAATACCAATCCAGCTGCTTATTTGTGCCTTTATAAAATTAATACAGTCTGTTCCTTTAAGCTTCTCTGGTACAGCGGAAAATCTCAGATTTTCCCTCTGTACTCTATCCTCTAATTCTTTCATTTTTTGAAACATCTCTTCTTCAACAAGTCTCATACTCAGCCAGCCTCTTTTTCATTTTTAACTGTTTTAAAAGCTCATCTGAATATCTGTTTAAAGATTCTTCCATTTTTTCCAGCCTTTTGTCATTTGAATTGATATACTCATTCAGTGGTTTGTTTATTTTAATCAGCTCTGCACATATGTAACTTATTCTTTTTTCCTCTAGATTACTGGAAGCCATGTCTTGCACCAAAGCTGGAGCTTGCACTGCTTTTTTCTGAATAGCTGCATGATTCTTCCCAGTCAGTATTTTCACCTTTTCCAGTTTATTTTTTTTTCCAGGCACTCTTGGTTCCTTCTTTGCTGACATTCCAAAAGTGTACATACAAGCCAGTAACTGAATTTACTAAACGTGACAGAGTTCCTGGTCCTTGTCTTTCTTTTTTTTTTTTTTTTTTTTTACACAGGGAGAGCTGTAGTTAAGCTGTTAATCAATGGACAGCCATCTTGAAAAATGTCACCATACATCTCTTGATATAATCCAATACTTTCTTCTTTTTAGTCTGTATTAGTAAAGTCATTTACATTCCATGATATGGACAGAATAACCATTATGACAGAAAGCTCTTACTCTCTCGTATTATACACAGTTGTTTTGAATGTGCTTTTCTAGCTTTTAGCTTACATGCACTCACTAATGTTTGGCAGATTGAACTCTTATGCAGTTGCTTCTTGCCATCTCCATTTGAATCTGTCACATTTTTAGAACTTTTTTGCATTAGCAAAAACATTCAAATAAGAAACTACATAAATGTTCAGTATCTCCCTTTTCCCATTTAACTTACATCAAATATAAAACTACGTACACTTTTAGTGAAGTTTACTCTTCTAAATGGCAATTGCTCAAAATCAGCAACTGCACACACAGACATTACCTATCTTGAACTTAGGGTTACCCATGCTAAAGTGCATGTTAGAGCCTGTGTTCTTACACTGATTGCCGTCTTTTCATTTTTACATCTATATTTCCCCTCCCGGATGTGAAAAATAGTTTGTAAGCATTCAGTATATATTTACTTTTAGTCCTAAGGAAAAAAGTGTAATGGGTACCTTTAAATAAATAAACTAAACTGCACTCTTACAAAATGCATGAAAGTATTAATGCTCCTGGGGAGGCAACTACTTGTATACCTTATTCACTTCCCACAGTTTCAAATTTCTTTTATTTTTCACTGTTTACTAGTGTACCTTTAAATGTTAATTACACTGTGCTAGAGAAATACATGGAGTGTCTCTGTCCAATTGTCTCACTAGCCAGATATCACACAAGCCTATTCCCAGTGAATTATCCTATCTCCTCTCCATTTTCTCACTCAGACTTTTAAAAGCCTCTGAAACTGGTTTGCTTGAACTCCTTAAGCATTTGTAAGAAAACAAATGAAGTGCACATCTGGACTGAGTACAGTGTACTTACTATCCTGTCCTATCAATCACTGAAACCTGGGCACAGCCATACAACAAAGCAATTGTTAGAAAAACAAATGAAGTGTGCATCTGGACTGAGTGCAGTGCACTTAATATCCTACCAAACACTGAAATCTAGGCACAGCCACACATCCAAGAATCAGAAATTCACCCATGCACTCTTCTTTTGTAAAGATTTCTGTAGATGTAATTTAAATGCTTTATAGGAAACAATGTCATGATTCTTAATCTGCAAATGTCCACTGGAGAAAATTAATCCATAATTCATTAAAAATAGAACATGCAAAACATTGTAAATTATATTCCAATACATATCTTCTAAATGCATCCCTACACAAGTAAAATAATCCTTACAGTGTCTTGACTCCTAATGTCGACTAGGAACTATGTCACTTACATCCACATGCACCTCTTCATTTCTGCCTTACTCATCTGCTTTGTCACAAGAATTAGTAACTGTATGACAAGTAAAAGACAATAGAATGGACCCTCTGTTTCTCACAAAATAAAAAGCCACTTGCAATATGTTTTGGTATATTAGTTGACTGTATGCCAACTTGTCTCATCTGGAATGCTATCACACTGCCCTGATTACCTTGATTCTTGAAGGTGCACATCTTCAACAAATAAATAAATACACAAATAAATATCCTTCTTAGAAATATTATTTTATTTTAATACACTTTTGATTCCAGTCATTGATTCCTTAATGCAAATAATACATTCAGTGTTAAAGCACACTTCTAAAATTAGACATGCTGTGGCTGATAGAACCTCTAGAAAGTGCATCATGAAACCATGACTGCATGTTTCTTTCACTCCTGCAGAACAACTAAAAACAACTGCAGATTATTTGCAGTTTTATTACAAATAGCAATACTTTACATCTTCCAATACTGTTCCTCTTATCTCAAGTACTTCTGGTTTAGGAATCAATATTACTCTCCCCAGGGGAAAAACAACTGCATTCAGAACCCACTTGTACACCTGACATGGAGCGTTACTGTACAAATATTCTGCTTTAAAACATTTTCCTAATAAATTCTGAGCTGCCTCCATAAATTTGTTTGCAAAACCATTGTTTTTCTTACTCTCCTGTTGTTGTGTGATATGTCTTCCTTCTTCAAGAAGACTAAACATTATGGCATTCTATCAGCAGATACAGTACATGTAAGATGCCTTCAGCTGTAAGCATACAAAGTTGCTCTCACCTTCATTTTTCTCTTTAACTTCAGTAGAGCTGATGAATGCATAGCACAGCCCAGGGAGCAAGCAATATATGTAATCAGAGTTATGAGTACAGACTGCAGTAGAGTGGGGATTGAGAAATTACCCTTTTCCCCACTTGTAGTGCGATCTTGGAGTTGGGATATATTATTTGCAGGGGGGGGGCTCAGCCTCTCACATGGGGGGGGTGCAGGGGGCTTGCCCCCTGCAAAAGTATTACATTCCGTGCCGTGATATACAGTAGTGACATGCAAAACAGGATGTTGAAAGTGCGAATACAAATATTTCACTATATGCACTTTGACATTCTGTCCTAATTAATATGCAGCACTTCGCACATCTGAATTGAAGATGTGACCGCATTTTGTTCTGCATTTCAATATCCTCTTAGTGAACACACACACACACACACACACACACACACACATATATATATATATATATATATATATATATATATATAGTTATATATCACACAATCAAAGCAACATTACATGTTATTCAAACCCAGCCTTCTGTTAAACCTCATTCCTCCTCCAAAACATCTTCCTGCATGTATTGTAATTTACTTTTGGATGGTGCAGTGGTGTAGAAGTTAGCATTGTCACCTCACAGCAAGAGGTTCTCCAGTTCCATTCTTGGCTGGGCTGCCTTCTGTGTGGAGTCTGCATGTCCTCCCTGCATTCGTGTGAGTTTCCTCTGGGTGCTCCAATTTCCAGTAGGTGGACTGGACACTAAATTGGACATAGGTGTGAGTGTGTGTATAAGAGAGTGTGATGCTCCCTCTGAGGAGTGTTGGGCCTCAGGCTAGCAACCCAATCCCATAAAGCCCATACCTGCTATGGAAACAAGTGCTCTCATTGCGCAATGTGTTGTATGCACAGGAGCGAATCCAGGATCCAGGAATTTACTTTTACCCTTTTCTAAAGATCCCACTTCCTTTTTTTTATCTCTGTTACAATATTCACTACTTCAAGTATAGTTGGTTTAGATTGCTTTTTTTTGGCAGCCACTAGAATTAAATTTAACAATGCCTTACTATGTCTAGACATTTCAGATCCTGTATCCCAGCTAAAAAAAAATTCCTTAGTTACACTCATTTCCTTGGCTTGTATTACCAACAGAGTACTCTGTAGAGAATTTTTAAGTTTGCCAACTCATTAAACTCTGAGAGCATATGCTCTCGGGTACCTCTTTCTTCCTCATTACACCTTAAAAATGTCCAAATTCCTGAGGAAAAATCTTTTGAGGTATAAAAGTATCTATGCAAACACTTCCAGGCAAACATTCTAAATCTTCTAGATTTTGTTGCATGTTTGGGAGCCATACATACATATGTCCTCCCATTGTTTCTTTGTGAATTGTATATCTAATCTCTATTCTGAATTTTCTTCTGACCTCTCCTGATTGATTCCTATAGTTATTATGCAATATTTTATCTTATTTTTCTTTTGGCTATTCCTATTAGGGGTCACCACAGTGGATCATCTGTTTCCATTTCTTCTTGTCCTCTGCATCTTGCTCTGTCACACCAACCACCTGCATGTCCTCTCTCACCACATCCATAAACCTCATCTTAGACCTTCCTCTTTTCCTCTTACCTGGCAGCTTCATCCTTAGCATCCTTTTCCCAATATACCCAGCATCCCTCCTCAGCACATGTCCAAACCAATGCAATCTCGCCTCTCTAGCTTTGTCTCCAAACCATCCAACCTGGGCTGACCCTCTAATATACTTATTCCTAATCCTGTCTACCCTCGTCACACCCAGTGCAAATCTTAACATCTTTAACTCTGCCACATCCAGCTCTGACTCCTGCCTTTTTGTCAATGCCATTGTCTCCAACCCATATAACATAGCTGGTCTCACTACCCTCTTGTAGACCTTCCCTTTCACTCTTACTGGTACTCGTCTGTCACAAATCATAGGTAGGTACTAGGCTATTGGCCCTAGGGCCTATATAAGCCTAGCCAAATGGTACCCTGGCTTTTGCCACCCAAGAAAATAATTTTCCTGTGCCCCTGTCAAGCAGAGCCACAGAAGTGATTCCTGGGGTGAATTTCCTATCTCCCATCCAATCATCAAGATTTTTCTTGAAGAGTGCTAATGAGGAGCTTTGTTTGATATAGATAGGTGTTTTGTTCCAGAGTATGGGAAGTCTCTGAGACAGGAATATATCCCTCCAGCATGTTCTGTTTATTGTGGTGACAAGGTTTAGGTCCCTAGAGCGTGTAGCTCTGAGGGTTTGGGATTTCTTTACGTGGAGCATGTTCAACAGCTCTGGGTTGGACATAGCTTTGTAGGTTAGGCCTCTGAGTAGGCAATATGCGACAGAGTAAAGCTGGAGTTTTTTGAGACGGTCTGCATAGGGCATCTGTTTGAGGCTGGTAATCCTCTTTGTGAGTTTTTTTCTGTGGCCTTTCCAGTTGTTGTAGATGTCTTGTGAGGTACATACCAAAAGGGGTGTTGTACTCTGTAATGGGTCTAATGAGTGATGAGTAGAGGGGAACAATGACCTCTTTTTTTCCTGGATGAGAAACCTTTTGTGATGAGGTGTGCCATGTAGAAGGATTTCCTGACTATTGTGGCAATGTGATTATCAAAGGAGAGACTACTGTCCACCTGTGTCCCAAGGTCTCTTGTCACACTTTCGGTGTTAAGTAGACTACCGCCTATGTGGTAGCTCATGGGTACAGAGTTTTTACCAAAAGGGATGACAATGCACTTTTTGGCATTGTGCTTGAGGCCATGGCTTTCACACCAGGCATTTGTCTCAGTGAGGCCCTTTTGTAGGATGTCCACATCATTAGGAGATTTGATTATGGCTCTTAGTTTGCAGTCATCTGCGAACTTTGTTAGCCAAAGACCTTCTGTGTTAGCCTGTACTTCAGAAAAGTAGATACCAAACAGGAGAAGACCTAGGACTGAACCCTGTGGTACTCCACTTGTCACTGGTCTGAAGTTGGATTTAGAGTCTGCTACTTTCACAGTGTGGGTTTGGTCAGTGAGCCAGTTGGCAACCCATCTTGTGACATAGGGATTTATACCTAGTTTAGTGAGTTTGTCTATATTTCCAGAATGGGGGATGGTGTTGAAAGCCTTGGCAAGATCTAGATAGGCTGTGTTTACCACCTTACCATCATCTACAGCTTTGGTGACCACTTCAAAGAAGTCTGTCAGGTTTGGGAGACATGATCTGCCTTTTACAAACCTGAACTGGGTAGGGTCCAGAGTTTGGAGATTACCAATGTCATTGTTTATAAGTTACATACTGATACACTCCATAGCCTCACAGACCAGGCTTGTCAGGCTAATGGGGCGGTAGTTCCCAGGGTCCATGGTGGCTCCACCTTTGTGGAGTGGGATAACTGTTGCTGTGTGCCATTCAGTGGGCACAAAGCCTGAGGTGAGGCTATGATTGAACATGGTACTTAGGTGGTGTGCCAGTTCGTTCTGTAGTTCATGTAGAATGCAGCCTGGGATGTTGTCAGGTCCCATGGATGGTGTATTCTTGGCTTTGGAGAGTGTTTTTTACCTGTGAAGCCATGATTACAGGTACTTTGCATTCTTCTGGTATAGAGATGGGCCCTTTAGGGGATGAGAGAGGGGTAAAGTTAGCACTGAACCTATCTGCCAGGATGTTGGCAATATCAGTTGGTTCTGTATATTTAGTGCCATTGTGCTGTAACTCAGAGCAGATCTGAGTGTGGCCATTGAGATTCTTGACATAGCTATAGAATGCTTTGTGGTTGTCTTTAGAATCAGTGGCAATTTTGTTTTCGTAACTAGCTTTGGAGGATTTTATGAGGGATCTCAACTTCTTGCTGAGGCTGACCACGGAGTTCCTCCAATCATGGGATTTTACTCTTTTTTTGCAACAGTTTCTTTTTTCTGTTGTAGAGTTAGTTTATAGCAGGGGACCACCAGATTGGCTTCCTTTTTTTGGAGGATAGCATCTTGGTTCTGTTAGGGATTGCACGATCCATGCACTCGTGTAAGTGCTTATAAAGTGCAATTGTATAGGATTCAGCAGTCATATCTCTATTGTCCGTCAGCATGGGTGTCATGAAGTTTGCCACTTCTGTCTTAAGCGTGAAGTTGGCTTTGGAGACATTTTTTACTGTGGTGTCCCTAATGGGGGGTGGGGCTGGGATGTGAATGTCTAGGGTGATTTGCTTGTGGTCGGATCTGACCAACGAGAAATTGACCTCTGGTGTGGAACACCGGTTGCCCATGTTGGTAATGACCAGGTCTAGGATATTGCTGCCCCTGGTGGGGGTGTGGATAAGTTGATCCAAGGCATTGGAATTTATGAATTCCAGAAAACTTTGAGCACAAGAGTTGGTACATGAGTAGTTTTCCCAGTTAATGGTGGGGTAGTTGAAATCGCCCATTATTAGGATGTTAGGTTGTACCCTAATATTTTCCAGTGTATCAAGAAATGAGGAGTGGGAATCCTGGGGCATGGTGGGGGATCTGTAGCAAGCTACAATTTGCATTGCGGTCTTGCCCAGAGTTAGTTGCACCTGGATAATCTCAGATGCATTATGCTGAGCAACTAGCCTTTAGGTGTGGATATCCTTAATGAATATGGACACACCTCCGCCTTTAGTACTTCGGTCCAAGTTAGGTGGCCGAAAGTTGTGGTATGAATTATAGCCTGGTAATGCAGGGGTGCTCTCTGGAGCCTTGAACCAGGTCTCTGTCACTGCACAGATGTTGATGTTCTCCATTTTAAGGAGTGCCTCGATTGAGTGCATTTTGAGGTTTAGACGTCTAGCACTGAGTAGCATTACCCTCAGATTTTGCTTGCTTGTGTCTGTTACAGTGGTGAATTTGTCATTTGAATCTTGCCTAAAAAGGCACTATAGGGGTGGCAAGAGCCTTAGCCAGTATCCAGAATCCCAAGGGTGACAGGTGCAGGCCATCTCTGGCAAAGCACCGTGGTTTGTTGATCATGTCATCCCAGGCAGACAGATACTGGATTCCCTTAGAATGACACCAGAAGCTTAGCCGATTGTTGAAGTCAATCATTTTGTCCTTGAACTGTGGTATCATTCTGGGTGATGGCAGGATGCTACTCAGGGCTAAGGTCATACCTGCCTGGGCTACAAGATCAGAAAGCTCCTCCATGTCTCTTTTCATGACACTTCTCCAACCTGCCTGTACTCTCTTCTTCACCTCTCTTCCAGACTCAACATTACTCTGAACTGTTGAGTATTTAAACTCACCCACCTTCGCCAACTCTACTCCCTGTATCCTCACCATTCCTCTGTCCTCCCTCTCATTCACACACATATATTCTTAGTCCTGCTGACCTTCATTCCTCTCCTTTCTAGAGCATATCTCCACCTCTCGAGGGTCTCCTCAACCTGTTCCCTACTCTCACTACATATCACAATGTCATCTGCAAACATCATAGTCCACAGGGACTCCTGTCTGATCTCGTCTGTCAACCTGTCCATCACACTGCAAATAAGAAAGGGCTCAGAGCTGATCCTTGATGTAATCCCACCTCCACCTTAAATGCATCTGTCACTCCCACTGCAGATCTCACCACTGTCACACTACCCTTGTACATATCCTGTACCACTCTTACATACTTCTCGGCCACTTCTGACTTCCTAATACAATACCGCAACTCCTCTCTAGGCACCTTGTCATATGCTTTCTCTAAGTCCACAAAGACACAGTGCAACTCCTTCTGACCTTCTCTGTACTTCACCATCAACAGTCTCAGAGCAAACCGCATCTGTAGTGCTCTTTCCTGGCATGAAACCATACTGCTGATCACTAATCACCTCCCTTCTTAACCTAGCTTCTACTACTCTTCCCCATAATTTCATGCTGTGACTGATCAGTTTTATCCCTCTGTAGTTACTACAGCTCTGCACATCACCCTATTCTTAAAAATCGGTACCAAAACACTTTTTCTCCACTCCTCAGGCATCCTCTCACTTTCCAAGATTTCATTATACAATCTGGTTAAACATTCCACTGCTATTTCTCCTAAACACCTCCAAACTTCCCCAGGTATGTCCTCTGGACCAGCAGCCTTTCCATTCTTCATCTTCTTTATAGCTATCCTTACTTCCTCCTTGCTAATCCGTTGCATTTCCTGATTCACTATCTCCACATCATCCAACCTTCCGTCTCTCTCATTGTCTTCACTCATCAGCTCCTCAAAGTACTCTTTCCATCTGTTCAGCACACACTCCTCACTTGTGAGTATGTTTCCCTCATTATCCTTACCTGCTGCACATCTTTCCTAGCTCGGTCCCTCTGTCTAGCCAATAGGTACAGGTCATTTTCTCTCTCCTTAGTGTCCATCCTTTCATACAACTCTCCATACACCTTATCCTTAGCCTTTGCCACCACTATCTTTGCCATGCACCTCATCTCCTTATACTTCTGTCTACTTTCAATCTTTTATATGCCCTACTAATTATCCCTTTTTAACAGCAACTTCTGTTCTAGATTTAATTAAAAACTCGGCCAGTGCAGGTCTTTCATTTATGATTTCCCTATCCTTTTTTGTTTGTTTATACTCTGATATCAATCCCTGATGGGGAGGGCAATCACTAGCCTGCAATCCAAATGTCTTCTTGGCCTCTTCCCATTCTGTTACCTTTCCCTCTCTAATTATTTGTTCCCAATACATTTGTTCCTTTGCCAACTTCCTCGGGTAAATTCTAGCCCCCCCCTCTTGTTTATTTTCTCTACCCCTAATTTTAGTCATTCCTATAGGCAGAATTTCCTTTCTCCATTCCCCGTTGGCTTAGTTCTTAGTATACTTTATGAATATCATATTTTATTATGATATTATTTTCCTTAAGGATGTGCGTCCAAAATGCCTTTCTTTCCTTATTTCTGACTTATCCCCTTGATTCTTCAACATCTCTTTCCACTTTGAATTATAGCTTTCTGCTTGTGTTATGTATAATAGCCTTAACTGTGTAGCTCTAAAATATCCTTTCAAATATCCTTATTCTATTGGGATGATCAAGTTATCCCACTTGACTCTTGTCCTCTTCTCCTCCCAAATAAAATCCTTCAACTCTTTATTAATTACTAAACACAACTTCACCTCTGGTTGACAAAAACATGCCTGATCTGTGTATTAAATAAAAGGGACTAAAACATGTTTACTGCTTGTACCATGCTACACATATCCTTTGGCAGAAGCTTCCAGTTTCTAATTTTTAGTATTATCTTTATTTTAGTCTCTTCTCACATATCCTTAGCTACCATAACAGAATCCTTTTTAATCCATACTCCTAAATATTTAATTTTATCATGTCCCCATAAATATGGGTATTGCTGAACCAATTCATGTTTGGGTGGATAGTTTATAGTTATAGCCTTTGTTTTATCTTTATTAATTTTATATCCCCCCCCCCCAAAAAAAAAGCTGGAACCATCTCAGAATGTTCCACAACACGGAGATTTCCTTTTCTGGTTACACTGGGTACAAAATAATACCATCTGCAAGTAAAGCCAATTTTTCTTGAACAGCATACTAATTATATCCTTGAATTCTGATTCCCTTATTTTCTTAGCCAATGGTTCTAAATTTAAAGTAAATAAAGGGGACTATTCTGCCTGGTCCAGTCCACCCACTTTTTAAGCTTAACTGATTGTACACCTTGGCAGAAGAACTTTTATCTGCATGCATTGACATACCACAGAGACAAGGAAACCTCTATTTTTTTCTGTAAGGTACTTCCCACAATCTTAAACAGGCAGTCTTCAATCTTGCTGATGTCAGCAGCTGTTATAAAATGTACATATTGTTGTGGAGGGGGATAAGTTTGGCATAATAGGCAAGATATCCACCTCACAGACAAAATGTATAGCATTTGGTTCTGACAGCAGGTTATTGGTTAGACTTAAAATTGTCCTCCAGGGCAGTTAGCCTAGTATTCACCAATGAGCCTATAAATTTTCCTTCACTACCTTTGTTGCAGAGTGAGATATAGAAGTGGTATTGTTATGCATTGCTGACCACATTTTTGGGATAGTGATTCACTCAGTGATATTCTTTTCTGTAAATGCAACATATTTTACAGACAGTGGTGTTTTAGTCTTGAGTAATGCATAAACTAATTTGTCATATCTAAGGTTTATGGTGTAGACAAAATACTACCATGCTACATTGTAACAAATCAAAAGGGCTATAATATAACAAAAGTGGGAAAATGTGATAAAATAATGTGTTTGTCTCAGTGAAAGAAACATGTTATAAAGTACCATGCTTTATTGTAAGGGTAAAGATAACGTTAAAAGCGTTTCAGAAGTAATATTCTGTTAGCAAATTTCTACAACTTTCAGGAGTTTTAAAAAAAAAAGCATTTTTCCCACGACACTGGGGAGTAGCAGAAGTAGTTGGAATGCTCCTTACAAATTCTATTAAGTGACAGCTCTCAATTACATCTCCTGGAGTAATAGCTTTTGAAACTTCAGGAAGAATGGGGGGAGGATCCGTCAGCATTTGCAGGACTACAAACTGCAACTTTAAACAATGAAACTTATCTACTTTGCTTTTGAAACCCTACAACAACTGTAAATAGGTTATAGCAATTCTTAAGCAACACATAGTCTAATTCATACAAAAAAGTGAAAAAAAAAAAGGCTCTAGAAGCTCTGCATGATGCTTCTGGGTCACGCTGCTATCATTTTATCTAAATGGAATGGGGGAAACTCACTTCCTTGTGTCGAGCATATCACATATTGAGAGGATTTAGAATGGATTCTGGGAACCAGACAAAACAGTAAAACAAAGCAAGAATATATTAGTGTGGTAGGTCAGAAGATGGACACTTTGTAGTAAACCCTATAAAAATATTAAATAGTTGAATGAGTTTGGATACATTAAAAGTAGCTTAAAATGAAAAGAAAAATAATTAATTTGAAGGTGGAGCTTTGCTTTAAGTTTCAAAAAGCTGGGATTTACAGCATTACATCTTGTACTTCTGACAGTGAGACAGAGTCTGACTTACTTTGCTGTAGCTTCTAAAAAGAGTGGTGTATAAACTTCTGTGCTATGTTCCTTCTTGTCAAATTAGTAGGCCTTAAATAGTTCCTAACACCGTTTCAGGTCAGACCATGGTGTGGGTGCAACTTTGCGTCTTTGATTGGTTTTCTTTAGCCTGAACTTAATAAGGACTTAGTGTTTAATTCAGAACACTAGCCTTATCCAAGGCCTTTGAAGCAGTAAACTACATTTTCCTCCTTCAGTAGCTCAACAACTAGGCATATATCCTTAGCAAATAGACTGATTTTCCAGTTACCCATTTAACAGGGGCCCAACTATTAAAAAGAACAATGACATATCCACCTAAGTAAATCCTCCATTTGTTTTCCAGTTCACTTTAGTATTGAGCCTGGCAACTTTTTTGTCAAACTACGACTTTTGTTCAGTAAGTTAATGACTTCTATGAGAGCTGCCAAAATGAACTTCATGTAGCTTTTCCATTTCTTTTGCACTAGCTGAAAGGCTAGTTTCTTTTTTGATGTTTTTAAATCTGATTGTATGTTTTTACCTGCATGTTTATGTCTTCTAGAGCCTCCCACTTAAAGTTCAGAACCCTACAAGGGCTTGAACTACAGGCAGTGTGCATTGGATAGCTAAGAGTTTCAGTCTGGGATTGGTTGGCTAAGACCAGATCAAGTGGCAGGTGCTATGTCACTGCCTTCAAGGGGTGGTTAAAAAGGTCATAAGAAGTTAGAATACCCTTATTCACCAGATAAAAAAATCCAAATAACTAGTGGCATTCATGCATGATGATAGTCCAGGTAAATGTAATCTAATTAGTAGTTAAAGTATTTTGTGTCACTGCCAGGGAAGGTTAGGTGTGCCCATCCTGATGAATGGTGAGACACAACAGAACACATGCAACCACAGTCCCTTGGAGGAGGGGTGGCATTGCAGTGGGTGTACTGTGGGCAGGCTTACAGCTCACCAAGCTGCTATCTGGTTGCAGCCTCCATCAGTAAGTTAATAGCAACATACTGTCGCAGACAGAGGGTATTGTGAGTGCTATAGTGATGCAAGTAGCCCATCAATAAGGCCAAGAGTGGAGTAAGGGATACAGAATGCTCTCATTACCAGGATGCTGGCAAAAGCACAAACTCCTGAATGTCTACATGAATGATGGCCCTAACAGATCCAGGGATTCCTGACCACTAGGGAACAAATTCCCTTGAATTCAGTAAGGAATTTTTGATGGTTAGCAAGCAGAGGGGGAAAGCACCTAGAAGAAATATTTACAAATGATTTAGTGGCTGTCATGGCAATTATTACAACACATATTCACAGTCTTTCCCTTCCCTTATTCTCTAACCATTGTTGCCATTGTCAAAATTCTTGTAATTGGGACAGGATCACCAGGTTCTGGACACATATCAAATAACCTCTTGGTGAGAGTTTTTAATCACAACCTCTACCCTATACTATTCAGAAACATCATTGTTTTCTATCTGGGTGAGGCAACTTTTGAGAAAAGTACAGAGAAAATATTAATAAGTATCATACCTTTACAAGTAGTCTGTTTATTATGATTGTCTTGTTTCCAAAAAGCAAAGCAACTGAAGAGCTAGTTTTAGACTTATTAATCCTAAACAGGCATCTCAGAATGGAGTACAAAATGTTCATACTGCATGCCCTTTTCAGTTTACAGTTCTAATTTCTGTATTATCCAGGGTATATTCCATGCATTTGGCTCTGGAAATTTAACCCTCTGACTGAGAACAACTCGCATCTATCCTTACCTAGATGGCTGCCTCATTCAAGCTATGTCCAGCCACAAGTGATGATCATTTCAGAGTTTATTCCCATTTATGAACTCCTTGTGGTTCACAGGACGATAAGAAAAACATCAAATCTGACACTCATCAGCAAAATGTATTTCTTGGCACATGTTGCACACAGTTCATGACTGTCTTTTTGATTAGGAAAAGGACACAGTATCAGTTCTCTTTGTTTCCTGTTTCAAAGGGCTACCAATCACTCCAGCCTGCTGGCCAAAAGTGTTTGTGACATTTTTAGTCATATGTCACTCAACACCATGAAAGCAGAAACTGACAAACTTCACATGAGGACACTTCAGAATCGTTCACCATGTTTTTGAAATCAAGTGGGGCATCATTTGAGACAGGATATTATGGCTATCCCCTACAAGGTCAAGGAATTGGAGTGGTTGTCTATTTCTGTTGAGGAGATTCAGGGCAGATCTAATCACTCTCAATATCCCTGGATTTGACAAAACAAAATTTCCATTAGATGTGGGCTTGGGCTCATCTGGAGTCCTGCTTCAACCAGGAACTCTGACTGTCTTGGAAATAAAGTTGCACATCAGTTTAAATACTGCAGTCAAGGTATGCAAATACTGTATTTTCTTATGAGGACTTTATTTAGTAAATAGTAGCACCATGGTAATGTAGTACATAAACAAGGCAGCACATGTTTTCCAGTATGACAGGTAGCACAGAACAAGTAAAAATAGCTATCCCACGTTAAGAACTCATAACTGCTCAGAAAGCTGGTACTCACATTCTTGGAATATTATCAGTCTGGTAATACCTACAAACACCATACTGAATGTCTTCTAGGAAGAAAAAAAATATTTGAAAATAAATCACCCTCATGTGCAATTCAGTGGAAATGTGGTAGAGGAGGACTGAGTGCCTGAGCTGAAAATGGATGGAAAGATCATGCTGCTGACTGATGAAATTGCACTAATCTCTTTTGAAGATAAAATAACTCAAATACATTCTGAAGTATTAAAAACTAGCAATACGTTATTAGTGTACTTTAGAAATAATATGTGACTGCAAGAAAGGAAAGAAATACTGAACAGACGAATGGATGACTTAACTATAGAAGAAAGAGACATTAAAGAAATGGTAAGAGAACATGAGGTTCTGCGGGATGAAATCAAAAATTAGTAAAACTAGAAGACAGGTCAAGGAGATGAAATCCAAGATTCTCAGTGATCCTGGCCAAATGGGGGGAGAAACCTGGAGTTTATGAAAAGTTTCAAAAACGACTAGGACTGCTATATTTCATCAGAAGCTTACTACAGAGAATGCATAGGGTCTTAATTCCCAATATCACAACTAGGAACTATGAAATTCCAAATGTTTTGATACAAATAAGCAGCACTTTCCAAGTTATGGCAAAAGGGCAAGATGTTGGAAATAGCAGAGAACAGAGTATTTATAGACCATGATTATTCTGTATACATGACAAATGAGGAATATATTTTACCAGGGATAAGAAAATTCAGGGAGGGGAGTTTAAAATTTAACCTACTTTACCCATCACTTCTTATGGTCTTTTTCACATTAATTAAGAACATACTTGGATGATGGGCAGACTTTGGAAAACTTGTTGAAGACCCCAGAGGAAAGAAAGCAGAGCAAGGGTGAACAAATTTTGCCTACAATGTCTTTCTTTGTCAGTATAACTGCTTCCGAGAATTAAAGCCTTTGGTTGAAACTTAAACCATTCCCTTGCCTCATAAAATTATGACAAATAGACAAAAAAGAGCACAAGATTTGAAGAGAAAGGTCAAGGCTAACTTCATGTCCACCTAAACAATGGTACTGGAAGAGGTCTTAGACAAAGAGGAGAATTAAGAAAGAAAGTCTGCTGGGACATCCAAGATGGCTGCACACTAAGCAATAGCTTGATTTTAGCTGTCCAAGTATGAAAATAGAAGCCAAAAAAGGCCATTAAAATGGTTAGTGAGGGTAAAATTCAGTCACTGGCTAGAAATTCAACTGCCTGAGTACCAGCAACAAAGAAATTTGGATGATGTAAAAGAAAATCAGCCAGAAAATGTGAAGAGAAGACCATAGTTGGAAAGAATCCTGCCACTGTTGAGAAAAAAAGTAGCTCAAGAGTCAACAGATGTCTTTCAGTAATTTAGAGGAAATAATTAATCAGATATACCTTGAGATGCATAAAATAAATGAATCATTGAAAGAATATATCAACTCAAATAACAAAAGGCTGGAAAAATAGAAGAAGAAGCTTTACTAGCTACTCTGATACGATTGCAAAAATCAGAGGTTAAAATAAAGAACTGGCTGGATGAGCATGAGGCCTCATGAAGACCTGTTTCAAATATAGTGGAGTCAGAAGACAGCACAATGAGAAAACATTTTTTTTTCTGTACCAGAGAAACTGGAAGGAACAGACAGTATTATTTTTTATGAAAGTACAAATAAGCAGCTGGACTGGTGTTCCACAGCAGGATTTGTTTATTGAAAGAGCACATCATTTATATGCTCCAAACCTCTCCATCAGAAAGCAGTCAAGGCCTATATTAGTAAAGATACAATCATACCAGCAGAAAGAGTTGATACTGACAAGGCTGGCAGAAAGTAAATGTATTAAAACTTGGAAAAAACAGAGTGTTTGCAGAAAATGATTATTCATTATACACCAGGCAGAACAGAAGCAAGTTTATCTCAGTAATTGGGGAATGCTGAGAGCCAAGTGTGAGATTCAAGCTGTTGCATCCAGCTGTCTTCAGAATATTTTTTTTCTGGAAGATCAAAAACATTTTTTGATGCAGAGCAAATGATGTTTATCAAAGAGACAGTGCACAAGTGAGCAGAAAGGGACTCTGCTTCTCATTCTTCTGATCACCAAGTAAATAGAAAATGCTTGAGAGACAGAAAAAAGCACATGCATTGACTGAAAGAATCAGGAGTACTTTAGATCTGAACCAAAGACTTTTGTTGGCAGATGGAGATGACCATGAAGAAGACCCTCAACACTGAAATTAGTCAGCCACATTTGTGAAATTTGGTTTTGCAAGAAAAGTTGCCAAGAAAGACTGGAATTTTGTTGACTTTTTTAAACTTGTGGGTGGACTGTGAAGCATATACCCCAATTTAAATCATTAATGTATAGAGAGACACTAAAGGGAAAACTGTAAGTAAAACAATTTGTGTTTTACTAATATTTGTATGAAACATTTCACAATGTAAATTGCATGTTGTATTGTAAAGCAGATGTTCATCGTGTTACACTGCTGCAGTCATCACACTTGGGTTATCCTGCCATCAGGCGGTCCCGCAGTCGGCCAGAGTTCCAAAGTCTTGGTCCGGCGTCAGTTGCTGTCACCTCCTCCCTGCCGTCAGTGCGACAGGGGTATAAAAGATGCAGCCGACACCATTTTCTTCAGTCTTTCTTGCCGCGCGGTGTCCGAAGCAGAAGCAGTTCGCAAGTGCCGGTCGGCTGACTCCTGAGATTTTCATTCCGAATCCAGAACTGAAGTCTTCTAAAAAAGCTAAGTACCCCATTGGGGAAACTTTTTCTTGCCTCAGACCGATGTCAGTAAAAGTTAACAACTGTATTTCTTGTGGGAAGCAAATACCTCATAAGGATTTCCACTCCTATTGTATTCCATGCCTAGGCCCTGACCACGATGTCACTGGTTGTTGGTTTTGTGCTTGGTTTAACAAGAGCACTATTAAATGTCAGTTTGATTTTGCCCGACATTATTTTGGTAGAAAATTCAATTATACCATGCCATCGGAAATTCCGACGACCGCAATGCATAAAAAGAGCAAAGACAAGGACAGGCATCCGAGGCCCAAAACAGACAACGAGGCCTCTTCTAGGCCAGTTGCCAGTTCTCCGGTTTTCAGCGAGGCACCTACACAGCCCCTGACGACTGCTTCCACAGAACCACAGACCGCCTCCGACTCCCACATGGAGCTGGCTGGGCCTTCGGATGCACTAGGCCTTCAGTTTACCGATCCTAAACCTACAGAGGAAACCAAAGTAGCTGAGCATTCCACAGCTACAGAGGGTGTTTTCAGACCTACCCAGTTAACCATTAAACCCCCTAAGTCTAAGGCCCCCTTAAAAACAAAGAAACAAATACAGCATTCTCCAGGACAGGCTTCCATGCCTAAGAAACAGATGCTAAAAATGGCCGAGGACCTGATCACTCTGATCAGGGGGTCCCATCCCCCTCCTGATAAAAGGCCCAGACAGGATGCAGACTATGAATATTCTGATCAGGTGTCCCTCTCCTCTGATTCTTCCTCGGACCTAGGATATTCTTTACCCCCTTATGAGGATTCTGATGCGGAGGAATCAATTCCATCAGCCTCGCCGCCTGAGGATTACTCCTTTGGGGAGACCCTATATACCATGAGAGAGCATTTCCATTGGGAAGGCCAGGATTATTCAGAATCCAAGAAAAGACTCAGAGACTTCCTTTTATTGCCCCAACACAGACCCCTTGCTATTCCACCAGTTTTAGACATTATGGATGATGTGTACACTGAATCCAGTTTGAACCCAGACTCCTTATCCAGTTAAACCTGATAGATATTACAGAGTCCCTGACTCTCACAAATTTCTGTACAAAAGCCCTGTTGCCGACCCTGAAACTATTTCTCAGGGACCCAAAGGGATTAAGGCCTCATCAGCAAAAAACCCAGTCCCCTCTGACAGAGGTTCCAGAGTATTAGACAGATGGGGAAAAAAAGGTATATACATCTGCAACTTTAGCAATGAGAGCCTTGAATTGCTAGTTTCACATGCTAAAATATCAGCAATTTTTGATGTCCCAGTTGAAACAAAAGATGCTACCAGAATCAGATCCTCCTAACTTAAAAGAAATGCAGGATTTATTGAATGCAGCTGAACAAGTGGGAAAACATACTTTGCAATATGGGTTTGATTCCTTAGAGGCCTCATGTAGAGCAGCAGTTACAGGCTCTGTCAATAGAAGGCATGCTTGGTTAAAAGAACATACGTTACCAGAGCATGTTAAGGTCAAATTATTGGATGCACCTTTGCAGCGGGATGTGCTGTTTGGAGTTAAGGCAGAGGAGGTATTAAAGAAGATGGAGGATAAGGCAAAATCTATGCAAACGGTGAAAGATTTCTTACAGGTTCAGCCTCCTCGTTTTAGCAGAAATTGGCCAACAAAGAATTGGTCCTTTCCAGTCACAGATAAACCTCAAAGGGGCAGATACAGATGTCCAAGAGGTAGAGGTCAGACACAAGGTCTTTACAGGCCTCGACAATGGGGCACACCAGGCCAGAAAGAAGGGTAAGACAGGCCTCAATCTTATAAAACACAGCCTCAGTGACTCTCCACTACAGCTGCCAAACAGCTCTCTCTTGGCAGCCCCTTAGGAGGAAAACTGGCACTTTTCTATCACAAGTGGCATTGCATCACCAAAGACAAGTAGCTTCTCAACATCGTATCTCAAGGTTACAGGTTCCATTTCCACACCTTGCCAAGATTAAAAGGAATGCCAAATCTGCCACCAAATCAAGGGACAGAGGCTCAAAAACAAATTATAGCACTCATGGACATGAGAGCTATTCAAAAGGTACCACCACAAGAACAAGGATTTTACTCAAGACTCCTTCTGGTTCCCAGAAAGGACAAAGCCTGGAGACCTATTCTGGACCTTTCCACACTAAACACTTACCAGGATGTTCCGAAATTCAAAATGTTGACACTACAGCAGCTTCTTCCCATGCTGGGCAAGAAAGCTTGGCTCGTGTGACTTTGGACCTCAAAGAGGCACACCTGCATGTCCCTATCAGAAAAAACTGCAGAAGATACCTCAGATTTCTAGCAGGTTCAATGCACTATCAATTCTCTGCACTGCCCTTTCGCTTATCTACTGTGCCCAGGGTCTTCACAAAGTGCCTGGCACCAGTAATTGCATTTTGCAGGCAAAAAGGAATTCAAATTTATCCATACCTGGATGACTGCCTGATTCAAGCAGAGAGCAAGGACATTCTATTAAAGCATCTGGCGTACGTAAAACAGTTAAGTTGCCTGGGGTACACAGTAAACGAAAAGAAATCAAAACTAGTGCCCTCACAACAGATAATATTCCTGGGTGCCAGCTTGAACACAATGGCCCAGATGGCTTATCTCACGCCAGACAAGCAAAAACAACTGACTCAATATTTTCAATTAATGGCAACAAAGACCCAACTCCCTGCAAGAAAAATTCTGCAGGCCTTGGGCTACATGGCATCTTGCATACTACTAATTCCATATGCCAGACTGCATATGAGGAAACTACAATGGTACCTAAAGAGAAGAGCGTATGGTCTCAACACTGTCAAAGTTTGGAAACAGTTATACCACTAATTCCTTGCCTACAACAGGAGTTTCGATGGTGGGCACAAGCTTGTCACCTCAACAAGGGACAGCCTTTCACTCAACCCACAGCCAGGCAGACACTGACAACAGATGCATCGGATTATGCCTGGAGAGCACACATGGCAGGAAAATGTATCCAGGGCGAGTGGCCCACAGAGCAAAGACATCTCCACATCAATCAAAAAGAGATGCTAGCTGTACAAAATACTATTATAGCTTTCAAGGACCTACTGCATCCAGGACAATTACTACTAAAGACAGACAACACCACAGTTATGTGGTACATAAACAAGCAAGGGGGCACCCACTCCTACCCCCTCTGCAGACAAGCCATGGCCTTGTGGAATACAGCTCTAAACTACCAAGTTCACCTGCAAGCACAATTCCTGCCAGGAGAGAAAAACACACTGGCAGATGACCTAAGCAGAAACATTATGGACCCACATGAATGGGAACTGAACCCACAAATATTCAGAATGATAACACAAAAATGGTGGAACCCGGACATAGATCTGTTTGCTTCCCCAAAGAAATGCCAAGTACAGAAATTCTGCCCAAGGAGCTGCAATCCACAAGCATGGAAAGTGGATGCCCTCTCATTCAGCTGGAAAAACTACAAGTATACGCCTTCCCTCCTTTACTTCTCCTTCCAAAGGTACTCATAAAAGCCAGGCAGGAAGAGCCAAAAAGGATCCTGATTGCACCAGACTGGCCACGCCAGCACTGGTACCCAATCTTAAAGAACTTAGCACAAGAACCACCCAGAATTTTGCCTCAAATCCCACAGCTGCTGACACAGCACAACAATCAGATACTTCACAGCCAGCTAAAGACCTTAAATCTAGCTGCATGGAAAATTCCTTAGCCAAGCAAGCAATGCCTCTCTCCAAAGCTGTTATGGATGTCATTCTGGAGGCCAGAAGGCCTAGCACCAGGAAAGCATACTAGGATAAATGGAAGAGATTCTGTGCCTGGAACCAAGCGCACAGCCTTGACCCTCTTGTCCCAAACATTCCTCAGATACTGCAATACTTAACTGAGATGCTGGACAAGGGCCTCTTTTTTTCATCCATCAAGATCCATGCCTCAGCTATGTCTACTCATTACAACACGGAACCACCAATTTTTTTTAATCCTTTGCTCAAACAATACCTCAGAGGGGCTAAAAACATAAGACCGCCCCGTAGAGCACCCACACCAACTTGGGACTTCAACTTTGTTTTGGAAAAATTAACTTTACCTCCTTTTGAGACAGCTAACACAGCAGAATTCAAATACATCTCTTGGAAAACTGCTCTGCTACTGGCAACAACATCAGCACGAATTGTTTCAGAATTACAGGCACTAATGGTAGTGGAACCTTTCCTCATCTTCCACCAGGACAGGGTGTCTTTACAAACTAACCCTACGTTTATGCCAAAGGTGGTATCAAGTGTGGCTCTAAACCAAACTATTCACTTGCCAACTTTCTATCCAAAACCACAGAACAAAGGGGAGAGACTACTACATTCTTTGGACATTCACAGACAGTTATGCTTCTACTTGGACAAAACCAAAGCTTTCAGAAAAACTGAACAATTATTGGTAGCATATGCTGCAGGAACACAGGGAAAAGCCATTTCAAAGCAGACTATTTAAAAATGGATAGGACACTGTATACGTTTCTGCTATACCCACCATGGGAAACCTGTACCTAGCAGCATTAGATCTCACTCCACCAGGGCAACAGCCACTTCAACTGCCTACCTCAGAGGAGTACCTACCAAGAATATTTTGGAAGCAGCAACATGGAGTTCTGTGCATACCTTCACCAAACATTACCATTTGCCTTTATACTCCAAATCCAGAGCTGGCTTTGCCACTGCTGTACTGCAGGGTCTTATAGCCACCCCTAATGCCTTATAGATCCAGCCTCCCTACCTCAGCTTTGGGACTCCACCCAAGTGTGATGACTGCAGCAGTGTAACACAATGAATATAGTACAGTGTTGTACCTACCATAAATGTAGATGTTCAAGTGTAAACACTGCTGCAGTCCAGGTTACCCTCCTGCCTTCCTCTCTTACTTTCTGGTACGTACCTAGGGCATCTACCCTTTATTACCTATGGGGAGTATTTGCTGGTAACTAAAAATGGTTGTTTGCTTTGCTTTTGTATTTTTTACTAGCAATTTGAATTGCCTACCTATTTGGGGGCACCTGACATCTGGGGCAAGAAAATAAACAGAAGAAAATGGTGTTGGCTGCATCTTTTATACCCCTGTCACACTGACATCAGGGAGGAGGCGACAGCAACTGACGCCGGACCAAGACTTTGGAACTCTGGACGGCTGCGGGACCGCCTGATGGCAGGATAACCCAAGTGTGATGACTGCAGCAGTGTTTACACTCGAACATCTACATTTATGGTAGGTATAAAACTGTACTTTTTGTATTGTGTGTAGTCAGGGGTATTTTAAATGTGGGGTAGTCTTTTCAGTGACTATTGTTTATGTTAAATATGTTAAATAATTTTCTTAATTATAAGATATATATTTAGAGGGTCTATATCACATTATCGAAATTCCAAAACATCGAACACCATAAGCGCGTCCTTGGAATCTCGAAATATGATATCATCAAAAGCTCAGAACAGCAAATTTTTTCCCTGGGAAAAAATTTGCTATTCCGAGAAACACACACACAACACAAGCACACCAAAAAAACAGCAATCCACACACATACACTTAAAATCCTACATCTATCCCTACACTAAACTGTACATACACTACTATCTATCCACTTACCTTAACCCAAACCCTAACATCCATCACTATCGCACATTCACCTGACCCGTGCCCTAACCCTAACTCACCTACTCTGCCCTAACCCTAAAGTCTGTCACTATCACACACTCACCTCACCTGCACCCTAACCCTAACGTCCACACAATCGCACACTTACCTGAACCCGACCCGTAGCTTTCCACCACAGTGCTGAAAATAGCGAAGCCACAAAAACATACAACCAAATTCTTTCCCTAGGAAAAAAGTCGGTGTTCTGCAGTGTCGCTATTTTCAGCATTCGCTGTTTTGGGATCGATATTAGAACATTCGATGTTTTAAAACTTTTATGTTCTAATATAGACCCATATTTAGAAAGGCTGGTCAAAAGCAAGTTAAGTTAATATAATGTAATCTTGGAATGCTGGGACAGGATTAGTTGTAAAAGTGTACTGATTATATTACATGTAGAATTAAGATAATAATTACCTTGTTTTTACAAGGGTATATATCTAGATTAAAGTTCCAGGCTTGAGCTATGGACAGTTACTTTTTTTGTAAGCAAAAAAGCTCGAAAAATAAGACAAAATTATGAAAAGATTGAAAAATGCTAAGTTTATTGAATCTGCAAAGTTATAAGTTTGATTTTATAAAATGCCAATGCTCTCAATGAGACATGATGTCTATAGCTGAAGACAGTTGACCAGGAGAAGCCTATACATTTTGTTCTGAGTGAAATCCATAATGATCCCTTGAAACATCTGCAAATTTGTTAGCTTTTTTCTCATTATTGACTAATTTTACTTGGAGGCAAGCTGTCTACAGGTGCAATCATTTAATCTTGAGATTTATGTGCACTCTTTGCTGTGAGACATGCAAAATTTAAAGATACAGCAGCATGCCATTCAGTGAAAATATTTTTTTTCTGAGTACGGTGGCAAGCAGTTCATTGAAAAAATAAATTGTTCTGAAACTGTGGGAAATGAATAAGTAATAGTAGCCTGTCCAGCAGCCATAATATTTTAATGTATTTAATAGTACATTACACAGTTTCATTTTATTTAAAGGGGTTAAGCCAATGGGCGACACTGGAGAAGGAATTCCCCTTGAAACAGAAATGTGTGGATTCTAACCAGATAATTAGAGGATATATATATATAAAATGAAGAGATTTCCTAACCTGTCAGTCCACATCTGAGGAAGTAGGAGACAAAATCATATTTCTGTTTTAAGTGCATTTATATGGTGTCGTTTTTAATAAACTTTTACTGCTTGGACCTATTGGTGGTTTTGTTTTGGTATCCAGGGTATCATGGATGTTGATTTGGTGCAAATAATGTTGAAGGAGACATATTTGGATGTGAAGTTGACAAAATATTTCAGGATGGATATTCAGCCAAATATCAGGGACAAACAAAAATTGGAGTAATATTACTGATTTCTAGGAAAGAACCATTAATGATAGAAGAGAGAAAAGTGACAATAATGGTACATTTATGGTAGTAAGGGGCTATTGGCAAGGGAGGATTGTGCTGGCATGTTTTTATATTCTACCAAAAACTGCTATTTTGGGGGAAAATAGTTTTCAGCTGTGGGGACTGGAACTTGCTTTGCAATAGTGAGGATGGGATGTATCAGGAGACCTAGAAGTGAAAATTTAGCAAGAGATGGTAGATTTTTTGAAGAAATTTATGAAAATATTTGCTTTGGAAGATGTGAATTTAGTGTTAGGAACTCAGAATTTACATATTATTCCCCGAGGTACAATAACTGGTCTTGACTAGACAGAAATAGGATAGAAGTTATATTTCACAAGAGCATGTGCATTTCTTTGAAAGCTTCAAAACACATCCAGTAACTATTTCAGATCTTGCACAGATAAAAACTAAGGTAAACAGGGTAATGAAGTGAAATGATACATTGTTGCTTTCTTTCTTACCTGTTAATAAAAGAGAAGAATTTAAGTGAGTGGGATAAAATGAAAATGGAGTTTGAAAAATATGGTAGAAATAAAAGAGATATGGTTAAAAAGCAATAAGATTTTTTAGCATGGCTGACTAAGGTTAAAATATTGCAGAATAAGTAAAATCTCACAGAGCAAGAAGAGGAGCAACTACAGAGTGCTAAATGGAAAATAAGGGATTTTTTAGATAATATGCATGAGCTCTGGTTTAAAGTTAATAAGCAGTGAAAATGTTTGGAGTCCCTTTAGTTTTGTATACAGGTCAGGCATATTTTTATCAACCAGAGGGAAAATTGTGTGCAATAATTAATAAATAGTTGAAGGAGTTTATTTAGGAGGTGAAGAAGACAAGAGTTAAATGGAATAAGTTGATCTTCCCCATACAACAAGGTGTCTTGGTATTACCTGATTTAGAGCTATGCAGTTAAGACTCATACATTAACAAAAGCAGAAAGTTATAAATTAAAGTAGAAAGGGATAATGATGATGCAGATTGGGACAGTTCAAGAAATAAGGAGTGAATAGGATTTTGGATGCAAATCCTTACGGAGAATAACAACAACCTTACAGAATATTGTATTCATATAGTTGCCGAAAACATTCTAAGAACTAAGTCAACACAGGAATGGAGAAAGGAGATTTTGCCAATAGGGATGACTGCAAGCAGGGGTATAGAAGACAGGCAAGAAAGGGCTGGAATTTACTCGATAAAACTGGCAAGGGAAACAATATATTGGGAGCAAACAACTAGAGATGGAAAGGGGATAGAGTGAGATGAGGCCAAGCAGAAGTCTGGACTGCAAACTAGAGATTGCCTTCCATACCAGGGATTGATGTCAGAGTATAGGTAAAGAGAAAGCAAGATGGGAGTCCTGAGCTAAAGACCACCTCTGGTAGAGTTTTTAGTCATGTCAAGAACAGAGGCTGCTGTCAAAAATGATAATTAATAGGTCATATAAAATAATGCATAATAAGTATAACAATCAGAGGATTTTAGAAAATATTGGGAAGATAGACTGGAAAATCAATTTAAAATAACAGAATATATAAAAATTGCCCACAGGACTCATGTTGTATTACTTCTTTACTAATACCACCTGTACTTAATTTGCACTGCAAATCTCTTAGGCTGAATTATGTAATCAGAAACCAATGTGTAGCATTCTTGGAATCAGTCAGAACTGTTCTGTATGAAGAAGTAATATTGATTGCTGGTGCTCATTTTGGGAGTATCTATTAACTCAGCTATACTATTCCAGCTACTGAAAAAAATGTATCACTGTTTGTGAAATCTATGCCTAGATATCATGTACAATGTATATATTTCCCATTTTTAAATTATGTTTTTCTATTTGACATTTTTAAGCAGATTGTTTCTTTGTAATATTCTACTGTCTTTTTTCTTTTTCTTTGTAATATTCTACTGCCTTTTTTCTTTTTTTTGTGTGGATGAGCAGTCTACCTGTTGGACCAGTTCAGTTATTCAGTTACCTGGTTGACAAAGGAAATAAAAAATATATGTATATATATATATGTTCCCTTCAGAATCTCGAACTACTGAAATCCTGAATTTCAGTAGCCCGAGACCAGAAGGGTGAAAGTGCAGAATACCGAAACCCCAGAAGAGCGAAATTCAAAATCCCAAAGTTTGGAGATTTTGAATTAGCGGTTCTGGTGTTGCAGTGCGTGTGTGTGGTTGGACAAGTAGGTAAGTGTTTGTGTTTTACGGGTTTTGGGTAGGGGCTTTAGTGTGTGCCTGTGTGTTTTGTTAGTGTGATGTGTGTGTGCGAGGGGAATGTAGCTTTTATGGTGGCGTTTTTGTGTGTTTGTCTGTGTAGTGCAACCTTGGAGTTAGTATATTTAAGTAGGGGGGTGGGGGGTGCATGGGGGCTTGCCCCCTTGCTTATATGTGGGGTAGGTGTTTGTGTATGTGAAGGGAGGTGTATGTTTGTGTCTGCGGTATGTTTAGTGTTGAAGTCGCAATTTTAAGTTTCGCACTTCTGGAGTTTTGAGTTTATGGATTTTCGGCTTCATGGTCTCGAGATACTGAAATTTGAGATTTCAGTATTTTGAGATTATGAAGTGAATCTATATATATATATATATAATATAAGTTGAAACTCTGTGAAACTGTATTTATGATTTTTCAGTAATGCCCCACTCCTTGTGGGTGTATCATAACTATCTGGAGTGTGACTTATGGGATGATGGCATGTATGTAGTACAGTAAGCTTAATTACTGCCACTTATCTGTAGCTTGTAATTTACTGAGTATTAAAACAGCCAATCATTTTCAGTCCTTGTTATACTTTTATCTTCCCCAAGCAGATTTTTTCCAAAGCTGTACCACAGAGGGTCATTAATCAGTCCACTGTGATGTTCACGAACTCCATACAGTTTCATAAAACCACTTCAAGTGGTTGCTAAGTGCTGATGATTTGCCTGTAAACATATCATTCCATTCTTCTTACAGTATAAGCTAATTTTGTGCTGCTAGGACAACAATCTGAATAAAGTTCCACAAATCTTGACAGTGCTCTGTCCATAAAGCACTCACCTTGAGACAGCTGATTCTAATACCTGAGGATTCTGGTGGAGCTATATTTGCCTGTCTCAATACATACAAATAAACTCCAAGAAAACTGTCAGCAATATTGTGAGCTTGCTATGCAATGTCCAATTTTTCTAAAAGCCAAAGCAAGGCAAACATCTAGAAAAAGATCTCGAATTCCTACCCCAGAACAATTCTCTACCAGTATGGTTACAATCTAAGATTAGCCAACAACCACAGATAAAACCAGTAATGTAAAGAAAACGAACACTGGCCGGTGAAACTGGATACAAAGTTTAATTAGCGCTTTCGTCTGTTGTTACACTTGACTTCTTCAGATTAAAACAGGAATTATTCATACATCGCTTCCTTTTATAGCCAGGCTAAGTCACATGTCATTAAAGCAAAATGCACCTAAAAATCACTGTTGTTTTAGTAGTAGAACCTTTCAGCCCTTATCAGAGGGGTGACACAACAACTAATAGGGTTTGATGCCAAACTAAACTCTACAACTGTGAACACTTTCAGGAGTGATGGTAACAAATACTTAAAACATTACAGTGTTAGCCATATAAAAAAAAAACAGATGCCTACAGCATTCTATATTTTTTGTGATATCATTTGCATTTAACAAACAGCTGTGTATTATTAAACATTCAACATATAAGATCCACAATATCTGGCCAGATGAACTGTAGTTTATTGCATTCATAATAACTAAACTTTTTTTTTTATTTGTTTCTGCTGCACTGCCTGCTGACCATCAGCTCTCAGTGACCTACTGGTCTTGTTCTTCCCAAGGAAAGAGCTGTTCCTAGCCTACTCAATCTTTATGAGGCAAGAGTCAATAAAAGAGCCATCATCCTTGTAGCCATTAGGACGTTTCATTCATGCAACCTAAACCCACCTACAGGTGGTAACAACAGCTTCCACATCACAGCTGAGGGACTACCTGTGCTTCTGATATAGACCTTTGTACCAGCTTCAGTGGACCCACCAATGTCCTTGCCCTCATAGCCTGTTGGAAGTGTAGTCTATGCTGCTTCCCTGAAGCACCAGGTCACCATATAGGGAAAATCTGGCACAACCCTCCCTCTCAACCACTGATGGATAAGTCATTTAGCTATTGTTGCATATGGCTATTGTTCCATTCAGCAAAATTGTAATTTTTACCAATGTCTTGTACTTACAATATGACTTCCTCCTCATTATGCCGCATAATTCGTATATTCCTTTTTTTTTCTTTTGTGTCAATTATCAGTCTTGTTTTCAGTCAGAATGTCTTTGTATCATTCAGTATAATTCAGCATAATTATCTCAGATTATGAATATGTGTCTAAGGCATCATTATAGCAAATTCACAATGTTGTTTTTATTTTATTTATTTATTTAACATTTGTTGATTGGGAATGTCTGACTAGGACAAAGCCTATTTTCAGCGGAGGCCCAGGAGGAAATGCTCCAGATACATGTCTTTGGAATGTGGAAGGAAAATGGAGTACCTAGAGGAAACTAGCATGAACACAGGGAGGACATGCAGACTCCCCACAAAAGGCACCCAAGCTGAGAATCGAAACAGAGAAAGTCTTACTGTGAGGCAACAACATTAACCCCCCCCCCATTATAATGTTACGCTTTGCACTACTTTTGCCTTTCTGGGTCAAGACTGAAAATGTTCTAAGAACCAACCCTCTCACTTGAATATATAACAAACAAATAACAGCCATCTTAGATGACATTGCTTCAGTACCACAATCTAGTACGGAAACCTCAGACCCAAATTACCTCAATTTTATCTCCATCAAACTTGATGGTATGACCTCAGCAAATTGAATTATATTACTGTGCTTAAAACACACAAAAACAAGCACAATACATTTGGTGTAAAACAACTTATTAAGGAAACAACTAGAATTTATAAAATTAAAGGTAAAGAAAGTACTATAAACTGGATTTTAACAATGAACCCCAACAAACTCAAGCAAGTAGGCATACTGGCGGATTCAATAAATATTCACCACCATGTTTAAGCTACATGGAGTCGAACCAATTTCTGAAAAATATGAACTACAGCATAATCATTAACAAAGATGATATATCACTCCCTACAAACTATTAATGGAAACCCCCAAAAAACATTCCATTAGGAAAACAGTTATTGATTTTAATAACAATTTCTGTAATGTACCAAACTCAATTGCACTACTCACAGTAAATATATAACCTTGTGGTGATTTAATTTTCTCTATATAGATTTCAAAACAATGGTATGCAATATACATTAGAGTTAGAGAAACATATGACTGCAGCTTAAAACTTCCTTACATCAACACCTAAAAAGTAAATGGATCTTTTTTCTTTCAAAATGTTTAACTAACGTGTTTAAAAATGTAAACTGTGATTCAGTGGATATTGCACTCACAGAAACTGAATCGTATGTCATTTTGTATTATATTAGTGCAGAGAAACCTAATTTATTCTAGAGAACTTCAGCTTAAAATTAGTCACATATAAATGAATACCATGGATATTTACCTTTGATCTTCTTTATCTGAATGTGTTAACCAGGTTGAAACACTGATAATGCTTATTTCATAATTTGTGCGTGTTTGTCATTAATGTCTACTTTTCCTACAATGCTATACAACTGAACCAATGTTTTTTTATTTTTATACTTGAGTAATATATTTATTTATTTTTAAAACATCTTTATTAAATTATCACTTAAGACATAGGCAAACATTCACTAACAGAAAACAAACAAATTTAATATTTTTCCATTAAAATACCATACACATTACATATATTTTCCTTGCTATCATCAGTCCAACATTAGAAAAATGCTAAATTCCTACCTTCTCTTCAACCTCAAGCCTCCTACTGAATATTATTATGCATGTATTGTCTCCACAATGTCCATTTACTTCTATCTAATCTGTTCCTTTCCTTTTCTTTTTTTCAAATATAATTGTTATTGCATTTCACTTCTATTTAAATACAATAAAAGAATGACACAGAAAATATACATACAAGCTACTTGGAATATCAAGTTTCAGTCGTCCAAATACAATATACATAACATAAATCATCAATGTTAGGGTAACAATTATACAGAATTGTCTAATAATCAAGCTGCTCTTAATGAGCTGTAAAACAGACATTTACATAAAGATAGTATACAACATACTGAAAATGTGACATTAAAACATTGCAACCAGATATTTATTTGCTGGCTAATAAGTATTTTATAGCCATTCCTTTAAGTTCTTCCCATGTGATTTTACTTCTATCTAACCAGTTTTGGGCTATATATGATTTGATCATTGCACACAATGTGACTATGATGTGTTTTTTTTTTTTTGTATGAGAAATTATTAGGGAATATATGTAAAATTGTCATTTCCCATAACAGGGTAGATTTGGTATATCCCTTTTTTTCTAACTTGGTTCTTGGCGAACACCACAGCTTGTAAACATTTTTACAGCTCCAAAAAATATGAAGGGTGTCAGCAACACTGTTTTGGCATATGGTACAATAAGAGGAGTGGGAGGGATTAATTTTGCTAAGAAAAAGTGGTGTGTGATACGCATTGTTATTGATCATAATTTGAGTATAAATTAGTTTTTTAAGGGGAGTTAATTTCAAAGTAAGTTCAATAGCATCAGATTTTTGTTCATCAGTCATTTTATTATTTTTCTTTTCCCAAAATTTGGATTATAGAATTGCATCTTGATATCCATTTTTTGTTATTAATCTATATGTATTTGATAACAGTTTAGATCTCGACAGTAGCAGGTTAATAATTTGTTGCTATACCTGCATGTCTTGGTTGTCTATTTTGACATTCATAGTAATTGTGTTGATCAGGTATATTAATTGGTTGATTATGGTATTATAGCTTTTATTTACTTCAAGTTTTTGTCTAATATTATCAACTGAGAAACTTTTGATCTGGTATAGGTCCCATACAGTGATATTTTTAATTTTTGTATACTGATTCAGGTTTAATATAGTATTGTTTAATTTAATATTAGGATTAAGGTGTACTGGCTGTCCCAATACCAAAGTATCTTTAAGATTTAGGGAGGCTACCAGCTTTGAAATATTACTGTGTTTCTTATTATTATTATGGGATGAACCTTAAAATGCTTTAAAGTCTTAGAATTTAGAAAGGGTACTGCTCTAGGGTTTAAATTGCATGAGATTAGATGATTGTAATATATTTTAATCCATAGTGGATACCATGCTTTGTTGGATGGTTCAAAATTTGATATTTGTATAATTCGACTAGCGTTTAGTATGTTGTAGTATGTTTGGAATTCAGGTAGGCCTAGGCCCCCTTTTGTTTGGGTAATGTTAATTTAGTGTATTTTATTATTGTACATTTTGGATGCCAAATAAACTTTCCTAGTAGTGTTTCAAGTTTGGAGAAGAAGTTTTTTTGGTATATTTTGGTTAATAGCACTAAAATGAAACAATAGTCTTGGAAGAATATTAATTTTAACTATGGCCGCCTTAGCTAATGGAGAAAGATTGAGGTTTAACCATCTCTTAGTGTCTTCAGTGATGTTAGACCAGGTTTTAAACAAGTTGTTTTTAGTCATGTCAGATTGGGGGTGAGTGAACATAATACCCAGATATTTGAGATTATAACTGACTTTAATTTCAGTTTCCAGGAAATAGAATTCCTTATGTTCTAGAATATTCATACGGAATATGATGGATTTATTAGTGTTAATTGCATAATTAGATATTTTTGAGTATTTTTCAATGGAGTTTAGTATCATATTCAAATCAGAATTAGGGAATTCAAAATAAATGTTAAGATTGTCAGCAAAAGCTGTATACTTTATTGGGACTTTGGAAATGTTCATAATATGGTGGTAAGTTCTTTGTGATATTTTAAGCAGCAGAGGTTCTATGTATATATTGAACAGGTAAGGTGATAGTGGGTATCCTTGCCTTGTACCGTTCACTATTTGAATAGGCTTTGATTGCTTTTTATGTATAGATAGTGTTGTTGTGGCATTTTTGTATAAAGCCCTAACCATGTTTATATAGCCCACAGGAATACTAAATTTCTTGAGTATATTTAATAAATAAATCAAAATTTACTCTATCAAAAGCTTTGGTTGCATCTACTGACAGTGCATGGCTAGGGCATTTATCATTCACTTTTAAACTAATGATTGAATCAATAGTAAGTGTGTTGTCATATATTTGTCTGTTGTTCATAAAGCCTAGTTGCTCAGAAGATATAACGTGAGGTAGAATTTGTTTGATTTTACTAGCTAGTATTGTAGAAATAATTTGAATATCAATATTTATGAGTGCTATCGGCCTGTAGTTATTTGGGTTTGATGCATCAGATTTGGGTTTTGGTATAAATATAGTTTTTGAGTTATTGATATACAGGTCTTTGGTACCATACTTTATGTATTTGTATACTTTCAGTAGTATAGGAGCTAACTGTTTCTTGAAAGTCTTGTAAAATTCCACCACGTAACCATCAGGCCCTGGTGATTTACCTGGTTTCAACTTATTTACAGCAGCAATGATTTATT
This sequence comes from Protopterus annectens, assembly GCF_019279795.1. Lineage (NCBI taxonomy): Eukaryota > Metazoa > Chordata > Ceratodontiformes > Protopteridae > Protopterus > Protopterus annectens. The sequence continues at coordinate 414,944,676 of NC_056747.1, read as the reverse complement.
TTACACTTAAGGAAGCTTTAAGATTATTTATTTGTGTCTCATTCAGTACTGGAAATTGTAACTCTTCGGTAAATTGATGAAATAATGACTCATTAAACCGGTCTTGGGGGCCATATAGTTTTTGGTATCTCTCTTCAAAAGCTGCAATGATCTCTTCATCTGTCTCTAAAGTTTTGTTATTATAATTTAGTTGTTTTATTTTGGTAGGAGGTTTCTTAATGTTTATGATTCTTGCCAGTTTTTGAGGGCGATTGAGCCCATTCGGCATATTTGTGGAGGAGTTTAATTTCATTGATTGAGTACTGTTGTGTTTGAATTTTACGTAGTTGTACTTGTAGTGTAACCATTTGACTTTCAAGTACTGGTGAATAATTTATTTGCAGTTCTGACTCTCTATTTTTTAATTTTGATTCTATTAATATGACTTTTTCTCTGTTTAATTTTTTATAGAAAGCAGCTTTTTGAATGATTATACCCCTAATGGTGGCTTTTGTAGCTTGACATTGAATGTCGTATGGTATATCTACTACTTCTAGGTTGTTATAAGTTTGGGTAAGAATGTCTATGATATTTTTGTCCAGTTCATAACTGTTTGGGGTCCTTGCACTGAGCTCCCCAACTTTAGTGTAATATTTATCTTTGCATGATCCGATATTGTCCTAGGTTCACTATTGTATGTGACTGTATTATTTAATAAGATTTCAGATATTAAAAATACATCTATCCTAGACCAAGACTTGTGATATGGTGAATAATAAGTGAATTTACTAGTAGTTATACTATTTCTATAGTTTTCAAATGGGTCAGCTAACTTAGAATCTTCCATTATTTCAGCTATTAGTGTAGTAAGCTGAACTGATTGCTTGCTATTCTTATTTGTCCCATCAATTTCTGGATTAATTAACATGGTCCAGTCGCCTCCGATGATATAGAAGTAATTAGGATAGTCCTCTAAGATTCTGTATATCTCGTATAGATAAGTTATTTGATGCAAACATGGGGCATAAACATTCAGGACTAAGAAAGTTTTTTTAAATGGTGGCAGTTTGCAAGTAAAATAACACCATCTACCATTTGGGTCACAGCTACCTTCCATATATTACCATCAAAAAGATTTAACTATTATGGCACCTCCCCTAGAAGCCATACTGTCACCAGCAGCAACAATATATTTCACCCATTTTTTTTTGTACCTTTCTCCCATTGCTCTTTCAACATATGCGTTTCTTGTATGAAAGTTATCTCTGCCTTAGATTTAAAAATTAAGTGCATTAATAGATTCTTTTTTTTTCTTATCTTGTAAGCCCTTTACATTGCATGAATCCACAGAGATCATCTAAAGGGTATAATACACAGATTGCTGGCTTTCAGAATAAGTGTATATATATATATATATATATATATATATCTATATATATATATATATATATATATATATATATATATATAGGAACAAAATAACATTTCAAAATTATTAGAATTTTTTGTACATATCAATGGTGTGGATATGTGTGACATCACTCCCTTTCAGAACCCCCCCTGTGCATACCCACGCTAGCCTACTACCTGTAAGAGAGGTAAAAGGAATATTAACAACTATAATACAAAAGGTTTCTGTTATTCTAAGTCCCAGCAATAAAACACCACACAAATGATGTATAAAATATATGCATTCTAACCCTTTATTCATTTGAAAATAATTAAGCTGAGCATATTTTAACTGAAATTTATATATCTAGCTTAATAGGCAAATAGCAATCTAATCAAAATATAGTACAAAGCAAACTATTGCATTTTAATTGTGTTCACACATAGAAGAGTAACAACATACACAACTGATTTTACCTTAATATAGTTTTTCAAGCAGTGTTTGCATGTTCCTTGTTATGCTGGTCATATGTACATTCCTTTTATATATATATATATATATAGAGCAGTTCATTTACTTGTTGGGTCTGCGTTTACTGCCACAGTTATATCCCTGGGTGTCCATTTATCATGTAAGAATTGAACATATGTACAAAAAAAAAAAAAAAAACAGCACTGTAATCATAAAAAGAAAGAAAATATGAGACAGAAAAACAAAGAATCCCTATATATTCTCTGCTGTACAAGATTGGTATGCTTACACTTGATGCATACTTATTTTAAAGCTTAAAAAAAGCATATTTTAACACTGTGTAAAACAACACAAACCTAACTACAATACACGAAAACTGCCAGACAAACTATTAAAATAAAAACCTCGATGGAAGCTGCAGCAGGCGTAGTAGAATAAATCCAGTAGTCAAGCGATAGCTGTAAAAGCTGTTATGTTAGCACTTTATTAAACAAGAACTTTCGGTAGGTTAATAACCCACCTTCCTCAGACAAAACAGTTACTAAAAAGGAATAGGGAGTTTAAATACACTTGTCCCTCCCAGTTAATCACAGTTTAATTGATTTCCATCTTCAATTAAATAAATTCCTTTTAACCATTTGTGCGCATTACAAATAAAAACAATTTTTTGTGTATTAGTAAAAACACTATTCTTAAAAACACATTATTTAAAAACATCCTTTAAAAATGATCTTTAAGTACAGGTTGTTAAAATATAATTTTTATCATGTTAATTAAATGATGTAACATACAGTAATCCAACCCCTTTTAGAAATACAGAATTGTTTCTGCTTAAATTACAATTGTTTAAACCAGTGTTTTTGATAGAGTGATCACAAGCTCCTATAACTATACAAGGGAGGGAGGAGGGGGGGCAACCCACCCTTTTTTTTTAAAACACAGCAAAACCAAAAGAACATTCACCCACACCTAACCTTTCTTAGTTAGGGCATATGTATTTACAAATAATGTAAGAGTAATACCCTGAGCTACCCTTAGCTTAATCCATTCACCCATTCACAGCCCACAACTGTTGTGACCGTACTGTGTCATGGGTCAATAAGTTTGCTTATTAGGAAGTCTGAAAAGATACCATGGTACATAAGGTTAACTATCCAAACCAAATAAATGTGTTATCTCCTCATGGCCATGATTTTGAGAATGCAGGACAGAGAAACTGCGTCGTTTAGGCCAGGATAAATGTACGCTCCTGTCCTAACCTGCCAAAATAATTCCTCCCTTTCCAAATTTACCTGCCATGGCCCGCTATTTAAATCTGTTGCTACTTGTTTTAAAACAGCAAAATGAAAAGTGTGGCCAGGATGGTCAATAACATGACAGGCTAATGCATTCTTTATGTCAGCTTTTGCGATGTTTAAAAATGTAAACTGTGATTCAGTGGATATTGCACTCACAGAAACTGAATCGTATGTCATTTTGTATTATATTAGTGCAGAGAAACCTAATTTATTCTAGAGAACTTCAGCTTAAAATTAGTCACATATAAATGAATACCATGGATATTTACCTTTGATCTTCTTTATCTGAATGTGTTAACCAGGTTGAAACACTGATAATGCTTATTTCATAATTTGTGCGTGTTTGTCATTAATGTCTACTTTTCCTACAATGCTATACAACTGAACCAATGTTTTTTTATTTTTATACTTGAGTAATATATTTATTTATTTTTAAACATCTTTATTAAATTATCACTTAAGACATAGGCAAACATTCACTAACAGAAAACAAACAAATTTAATATTTTTCCATTAAAATACCATACACATTACATATATTTTCTTTGCTATCATCAGTCCAACATTAGAAAAATGCTAAATTCCTACCTTCTCTTCAACCTCAAGCCTCCTACTGAATATTATTATGCATGTATTGTCTCCACAATGTCCATTTACTTCTATCTAATCTGTTCCTTTCCTTTTCTTTTTTTCAAATATAATTGTTATTGCATTTCACTTCTATTTAAATACAATAAAAGAATGACACAGAAAATATACATACAAGCTACTTGGAATATCAAGTTTCAGTCGTCCAAATACAATATACATAACATAAATCATCAATGTTAGGGTAACAATTATACAGAATTGTCTAATAATCAAGCTGCTCTTAATGAGCTGTAAAACAGACATTTACATAAAGATAGTATACAACATACTGAAAATGTGACATTAAAACATTGCAACCAGATATTTATTTGCTGGCTAATAAGTATTTTATAGCAATTCCTTTAAGTTCTTCCCATGTGATTTTACTTCTATCTAACCAGTTTTGGGCTATATATGATTTGATCATTGCACACAATGTGACTATGATGTGTGTTTTTTTTTTTTTTATGGGAAATTATTAGGGAATATATGTAAAATTGCCATTTCCCATAACAGGGTAGATTTGGTATATCCCTTTTTTTCTAACTTGGTTCTTGGCAAACACCACAGCTTGTAAACATTTTTACAGCTCCAAAAAATATGAAGGGTGTCAGCAACACTGTTTTGGCATATGGTACAATAAGAGGAGTGGGAGGGATTAATTTTGCTAAGAAAAAGTGGTGTGTGATACACATTGTTATTGATCATAATTTGAGTATAAATTAGTTTTTTAAGGGGAGTTAATTTCAAAGTAAGTTCAATAGCATCAGATTTTTGTTCATCAGTCATTTTATTATTTTTCTTTTCCCAAAATTTGGATTATAGAATTGCATCTTGATATCCATTTTTTGTTATTAATCTATATGTATTTGATAACAGTTTAGATCTCGACAGTAGCAGGTTAATAATTTGTTGCTATACCTGCATGTCTTGGTTGTCTATTTTGACATTCATAGTAATTGTGTTGATCAGGTATATTAATTGGTTGATTATGGTATTATAGCTTTTATTTACTTCAAGTTTTTGTCTAATATTATCAACTGAGAAACTTTTGATCTGGTATAGGTCCCATACAGTGATATTTTTAATTTTTGTATACTGATTCAGGTTTAATATAGTATTGTTTAATTTAATATTAGGATTAAGGTGTACTGGCTGTCCCAATACCAAAGTATCTTTAAGATTTAGGGAGGCTACCAGCTTTTGAAATATTACTGTGTTTCTTATTATTATTATGGGATGAACCTTAAAATGCTTTAAAGTCTTAGAATTTAGAAAGGGTACTGCTCTAGGGTTTAAATTGCATGAGATTAGATGATTGTAATATATTTTAATCCATAGTGGATACCATGCTTTGTTGGATGGTTCAAAATTTGATATTTGTATAATTCGACTAGCGTTTAGTATGTTGTAGTATGTTTGGAATTCAGGTAGGCCTAGGCCCCCCTTTTGTTTGGGTAATGTTAATTTAGTGTATTTTATTATTGTACATTTTGGATGCCAAATAAACTTTCCTAGTAGTGTTTCAAGTTTGGAGAAGAAGTTTTTTTGGTATATTTTGGTTAATAGCACTAAAATGAAACAATAGTCTTGGAAGAATATTAATTTTAACTATGGCCGCCTTAGCTAATGGAGATAGATTGAGGTTTAACCATCTCTTAGTGTCTTCAGTGATGTTAGACCAGGTTTTAAACAAGTTGTTTTTAGTCATGTCAGATTGGGGGTGAGTGAACATAATACCCAGATATTTGAGATTATAATTGACTTTAATTTCAGTTTCAGGGAAATAGAATTCCTTATGTTCTAGAATATTCATACGGAATATGATGGATTTATTAGTGTTAATTGCATAATTAGATATTTTTGAGTATTTTTCAATGGAGTTTAGTATCATATTCAAATCAGAATTAGGGAATTCAAAATAAATGTTAAGATTGTCAGCAAAAGCTGTATACTTTATTGGGACTTTGGAAATGTTCATAATATGGTGGTAAGTTCTTTGTGATATTTTAAGCAGCAGAGGTTCTATGTATATATTGAACAGGTAAGGTGATAGTGGGTATCCTTGCCTTGTACCGTTCACTATTTGAATAGGCTTTGATTGCTTTTTATGTATAGATAGTGTTGTTGTGGCATTTTTGTATAAAGCCTAACCATGTTTATATAGCCCACAGGAATACTAAATTTCTTGAGTATATTTAATAAATAAATCAAAATTTACTCTATCAAAAGCTTTGGTTGCATCTACTGACAGTGCATGGCTAGGGCATTTATCATTCACTTTTAAACTAATGATTGAATCAATAGTAAGTGTGTTGTCATATATTTGTCTGTTGTTCATAAAGCCTAGTTGCTCAGAAGATATAACGTGAGGTAGAATTTGTTTGATTTTACTAGCTAGTATTGTAGAAATAATTTGAATATCAATATTTATGAGTGCTATCGGCCTGTAGTTATTTGGGTTTGATGCATCAGATTTGGGTTTTGGTATAAATATAGTTTTTGAGTTATTGATATACAGGTCTTTGGTACCATACTTTATGTATTTGTATACTTTCAGTAGTATAGGAGCTAACTGTTTCTTGAAAGTCTTGTAAAATTCCACCACGTAACCATCAGGCCCTGGTGATTTACCTGGTTTCAACTTATTTACAGCAGCAATGATTTATTTTACACTTAAGGAAGCTTTAAGATTATTTATTTGTGTCTCATTCAGTACTGGAAATTGTAACTCTTCGGTAAATTGATGAAATAATGACTCATTAAACCGGTCTTGGGGGCCATATAGTTTTTGGTATCTCTCTTCAAAAGCTGCAATGATCTCTTCATCTGTCTCTAAAGTTTTGTTATTATAATTTAGTTGTTTTATTTTGGTAGGAGGTTTCTTAATGTTTATGATTCTTGCCAGTTTTTGAGGGCGATTGAGCCCATTCGGCATATTTGTGGAGGAGTTTAATTTCATTGATTGAGTACTGTTGTGTTTGAATTTTACGTAGTTGTACTTGTAGTGTAACCATTTGACTTTCAAGTACTGGTGAATAATTTATTTGCAGTTCTGACTCTCTATTTTTTAATTTTGATTCTATTAATATAACTTTTTCTCTGTTTAATTTTTTATAGAAAGCAGCTTTTTGAATGAATATACCCCTAATGGTGGCTTTTGTAGCTTGCCATTGAATGTCGTATGGTATATCTACTACTTCTAGGTTGTTATAAGTTTGGGTAAGAATGTCTATGATATTTTTGTCCAGTTCATAACTGTTTGGGGTCCTTGCACTGAGCTCCCCAACTTTAGTGTAATATTTATCTTTGCATGATCCGATATTGTCCTAGGTTCACTATTGTATGTGACTGTATTATTTAATAAGATTTCAGATATTAAAAATACATCTATCCTAGACCAAGACTTGTGATATGGTGAATAATAAGTGAATTTACTAGTAGTTATACTATTTCTATAGTTTTCAAATGGGTCAGCTAACTTAGAATCTTCCATTATTTCAGCTATTAGTGTAGTAAGCTGAACTGATTGCTTGCTATTCTTATTTGTCCCATCAATTTCTGGATTAATTAACATGGTCCAGTCGCCTCCGATGATATAGAAGTAATTAGGATAGTCCTCTAAGATTCTGTATATCTCGTATAGATAAGTTATTTGATGCAAACATGGGGCATAAACATTCAGGACTAAGAAAGTTTTTTTTAAATGGTGGCAGTTTGCAAGTAAAATAACACCATCTACCATTTGGGTCACAGCTACCTTCCATATATTACCATCAAAAGATTTAACTATTATGGCACCTCCCCTAGAAGCCATACTGTCACCAGCAGCAACAATATATTTCACCCATTTTTTTTTGTACCTTTCTCCCATTGCTCTTTCAACATATGTGTTTCTTGTATGAAAGTTATCTCTGCCTTAGATTTAAAAATTAAGTGCATTAATAGATTCTTTTTTTTTTTCTTATCTTGTAAGCCCTTTACATTGCATGAATCCACAGAGATCATCTAAAGGGTATAATACGCAGATTGCTGGCTTTCAGAATAAGTGTATATATATATATATATATATATATATATATATATATATAGGAACAAAATAACATTTCAAAATTATTAGAATTTTTTGTACATATCAATGGTGTGGATATGTGTGACATCACTCCCTTTCAGAACCCCCCCTGTGCATACCCACGCTAGCCTACTACCTGTAAGAGAGGTAAAAGGAATATTAACAACTATAATACAAAAGGTTTCTGTTATTCTAAGTCCCAGCAATAAAACACCACACAAATGATGTATAAAAGATATGCATTCTAACCCTTTATTCATTTGAAAATAATTAAGCTGAGCATATTTTAACTGAAATTTATATATCTAGCTTAATAGGCAAATAGCAATCTAATCAAAATATAGTACAAAGCAAACTATTGCATTTTAATTGTGTTCACACATAGAAGAGTAACAACATACACAACTGATTTTACCTTAATATAGTTTTTCAAGCAGCGTTTGCATGTTCCTTGTTATGCTGGTCATATGTACATTCCTTTTATATATATATATATATATATATAGAGCAGTTCATTTACTTGTTGGGTCTGCGTTTACTGCCACAGTTATATCCCTGGGTGTCCATTTATCATGTAAGAATTGAACATATGTACAAAAAAAAAAAAAAAAACAGCACTGTAATCATAAAAAGAAAGAAAATATGAGACAGAAAAACAAAGAATCCCTATATATTCTCTGCTGTACAAGATTGGTATGCTTACACTTGATGCATACTTATTTTAAAGCTTAAAAAAAGCATATTTTAACACTGTGTAAAACAACACAAACCTAACTACAATGGTTTGCTTTTCCTAGGATGGGCTGAGTATTTATTGCAGCTGCAACAGCTGCTACAGTTTTTAACCCAGAAGATTTTATTAGTCCAGCTTGTATATATTCAGGAAAAAACAAGAAAAAAAAGCAGCACCTATATATTACCATTTGTATATAATCAATTAACCTGTGGTACTATTTCTAGGCTAGATTTACCTTCCATACACCATATACACGAGAATCTTCACTTTTTGAGTCAGGAAAAAGTAAATCCACAGGTATTATGTTATGTGAGAGCCTTACTATCGTTTTAATTTGCAAACACTGGTTTTCTGAGATGTTATGGATTTGAAAGGATACTATAGTGTTTCCTTTGACCGCAGCTGTGCTTAATTTCCCTGATTCATTGTTGCAAAGGGTTCTGGGTAATGTAGTTCATTCATGACAGTGTGGAGATGCTCCCTAAGCTGTAGTTGGAGTGCCCAAATGAAAAACAATTAATCCAAGCAGAACACAGGTATTTTAGGTGTTTTACCTTGTCATTGAGAGAATTAGTATGCCAAAAATACACAGAAGCATATAGTCTTTGTATTAGGACCCTGTTTGTGTGTAAAAAAAATATATACTTCATGGCAGATCTTCAAAGGTTTTGAGAAAAGCTGTTTTTGCTTCTTCTTTATTTTTAACTGCATAATTTAAGCCATTGTATTGAAGTTGCTGGGTATTTCATTTGGAATCTAATGTTTTTGTTTACTAAGTAAGTGCAGTATGGTGAAAGAGCTTGTCTTAACTGTTTTATCTGTAGAGGCAGATCCTGAGCAAAGGTTATCTTGCAGCCATTCCATAGAATATGTTTCCTTTTTTTTGCAGCTTGAATTATTTCTTGAGCATGTGCAGCATTTAGAATTCTTAAATATATTTGCCTGGGGGCATCCAGGGTCTGAGATTTTCTCAGAGCACGGTGTATTCTTTCAATAACAATTTTTTGGGATAATTCTTTGATTTCAAGAAGGAGACTGAAGATTTCCTTTGCTACATTAGCTAGCTATGACTGTTCATATTTTTCTGGGATGCCTCTGATCAATACAATATTTCTCCTTCCTCTAGCTTCCAGATCAATCAGTTTTTGTTGTATTTCTTTGACCGAATTTTCAGTGATGGAAGAAGCTTTCTGTATTTCTTCTATCTTTGTCTCATTACTCGGTATTCTAGCCTCATTTTTGTCCAGTCTGGTTATTTGATCCAAGTTATTGCCAAATGCTGTAAGTTTTGAAGAGAAAGATTTTATTTCTGTTTGCAGACGCATTAAAACTGCTTTTAGTTCCTCCATGTCAAAAGATTGATCAGTTTTTGGTTTAATTTGGTTCTTTGACACTTCGGCTTGAGATTTGGTAGTTTTCTGCCTCTTAGTAATAACTTCCTTGTCTGGAGAAGCAATTTGAGATAGTCTTTTTAGATTGTGCGTTTCAATTTGGTCCATTTTTCTTTGTTGTGTGAAAGCTTGCTTCTTATTTTTTGTAGCTGCTACTTACTGCTTGCAGGCCCAGGCACATGTACAGGAGTCACTGCTTAGTCATCACCCAAATCCAAGGTATGAATTTCTTATTTTTACACTCAGAAGATAAAAATAAGCTTCACCCAGGTAGTGACTTAGGTTTAATTACGCAGGAGTTGCTTTTTTGTAGATTTACACTGCAGCAGTAGCCTTAGATGAGGTTAGATTTGAATTTAGTAGTTGGAGCAAGCTAAAGTGTGTGCATTCTAGTTGGCGGCCATCTTAGTATCCTGTACCTTTTCTAAAGATTAATCTTTCAGTTCTCTTATCTCCTTAATAATATTCAATACCTCAAATACAGTTGGTATAAACTTTGATTTTAATTTTCTAGTAGTCGCTTTTTGACAGGCAACAGAATTAAACTTAATATGTCAAGCCAATTCAGATCATGTATCCCAGCATAAACCTTACTTACATCCATTTGCTCACCCAATATTTCTGATTGAATATTCTGTAGTGATTTTTTTAAATCTGTCAACTCATTACACTTCCAAACCATATGTTCCTAGTTACCTCTTTCTTCTTCATCACACCTCCAACACTTGCAATCTGTTTGAGGAAAAGTTCTTTGAAGTATGCTTGGTGTATAAAATTACCTATGCAAATACTTCCAAGCAAAGATCCTAAACCTTCTGGACATGGTTGCATACTTGGGAGGCATACATATGTTTTTTCATTGTTTTCTTGTAACTTGCTTTTCCAGTCTTTTCTAACCTCCTCTGATTGACTCTTATAGCTATCATGCAATATTTTATATGCCCTACTAATTATCCATTTTAACAGCTGCTTCTGTTCTGGAGTCAACTATAAACTCTACCTGAGCAGGTCTTTCAGTTACAATTCTCTTATCCCTTTCTCTTTGCCTGTAGTCTGAGATCAGTCTCTTGTAGGGGAGGCAGTCTCTAGTCTGCAATCCAGATTTCTTTTTGGCCTTAACCCACTCTATTATCTTTCCTGCTTGAGTTATTTACTGCCAATATATTGGTTCCTTTGCCAAGTTTCTCCAGACCCCTCTTACCTATTTTCTGCACCCCTATTCACAGACATCCCTATTGGCAAAATCTGCTTTCTCCATTCTTGTATTGATTTAGTTCTTAAAATACTTTCTGCTACTTTGTGAATATACTATTCTGTATGGTTGTTATTCTTCTTCTTAAGGATCTGCATCCAAAATATCACTTTCTCTATATTTCTTTAACTTCCCAGTTGCTTCATCATCATCCCCTTCAACTTTGTATTGTAACCTTCTGCTCATGTCATGTATATAACCCTTAACTGCGTAGCTTTAAAATATCCCTTTAAGTCAGGTAAACCTGAACCAATTTGTTCTATTGGAAGGATCAACTTATCCCACTTAAGTCTTGCCCTCTTTCCATCCCAGATACAGTCCTTCAATTCTTTTTTGGAAGGATCAACTTATCCCACTTAACTCTTGTCCTCTTTCCCTCCCAGATAAATTCCTTCAATTATTTATTAATTATTATCCAGAGCTTCTCTTCAGGTTGATAAAAGTATGCCTGACCCATACACAAGGCTAAAGGGACTAAAAACATTTTCAGTGGCTGTATCTTACTATCCATATCTATAAATAAGAGTTTCTAGTTTCTCAATATTTGTATTAGCTTTTTAGTCTCTTCTCACCTATCCTTAGCTGTCATAACAGAAGCCTTTTTAATCCATACTCCTAAATACTTTATTTTATCATGTCCCATGAATATTAGTATTGCTGAACCAAATTGTATGTGGGTACATAATGGTTATAGTTTGTGTTTTATCTTCACTAATTTTATATCCAGAAAAGAACTGAAACTGTCTTAAAATGTTCCACAACACTGAGATGTTACTTCTCACTGTTAGAAAAAAAGAGCATTGGTCCGTTTAAGTTAAGAGGTCTTGTGCTGGCCATTTTACTTAGAGGGCATATTATCGTTGTTTCTACTAATACTTTTTTTTCTCTTACTACTGCTGGATTTTCTGTCAAAAAATAAAAAAAAAGGAAAAGTTTGTTTAGTTATACAGTGTGTTACATACTAGTAGTGGCAGTGTGTGAGATGCTCTGTGTTTTAAGCATGTCTAAGGAGAATAAAGAAACCACGCCTTCGGGCTTTAAGAATGTACTAGATGCAACCAAATTATGTCTATCACTGACTCTCACACCATGTGTGTTTACTGGTTGGGAGCAGTACATCTTCCAGAGTCTTGCTCAGTCTGCCTCTCTTTTAGCAGTGAATGCTAGAGCATAAAAATAAATTGATTGTGAGAGGTCTGTTGAAGTCCCCCTTCCAAGAAACTCTAGGAGAAGGACAGGGCACTTAAGAATCAGTGAAATCTTCTTCATCCATATCAGACAAGTCCACAAAAAGATCTTCTCCCTCTTCAGGACAATTGGAGACGGTTAAAAAGTTAAGTAAAATTGCATCTCCAGCCAAAACTACTTCAGAACTGACAAAAACTGCTTCATCGGCGCCAGTGGATTTTGAGCTCAGGAGACAGTTACTCCTGTGTTGAGCTCACCTATTTTACAGTCAATAAGATCTTTTACTGTCTCCTCCAAGTCCTCTAGGAGCTTTTCGAATGATGATGTGGATAGGGTGTTGCATAGGCTTCTGAAGACACTGGCTAAACTCCTCCCAGCTCCAACCCACATGGATTCAGAGCCACGCAAGACCATCCCATCGACTTTGATTCATCCTCCGAGCCGACCCCAGTCCTCTCAGACAGAATGCTTGGAACAGACTGATGTGGAACCATCGGTGCTGAGAACCATCCCGTCCTCTTTGGAACTGACATCTGCTTAGACATCCTCGGTTCCATCTGAGGAGTCTAGGAGACGACGCTCTCTCATCAGGTCCAGAGTAGCGAGTCGGATCGGACAGCTGTCTGATCCAACTCTGCCTCTCAGGACTTCATCTCGGATGAGCTTGGCGCCTACGCCGATCCCCTTGGTTCTGGGGATTTCTTCTGGCTCTTCGGAGCTGGAGGTGTCTTCGGGTCAGGAGAGGGGGGCCTTCGAGCTGATAAGGAAGGAGTTGTCCCCTCAGACAGCTCTGCTCAAAGGTTCTAACATTTCTCCCCATAAGCCACCGGAATATGTCACTGCACCATACCATCAACAGACCAGCGGACACCCTATGTCTCAGCTTACCTCATCGGGTGAACCCCTGTCTTCTGAAGCCTCTCCAGAATACCATTCTGAAGAGGTCCCTCAAATGAGACTCTGCAAGATGAAGCATTTGGACTCCTCAGATGAGTCAGTCACCTCAGACAGACCTCGATGAGTCAGAAGGGTCCTTCGGTGGATGTCTCCTTTGCAGACATCCTAGAAATCCTTAAACAGAGAGGAGGCTGGAAACCCATCAACCCTTCTGTTGACGATGTCTACCTGAAGGCCTTTGGGTCTCCCCCCTCAGGCACTTGGGTGTCTCCGCCTTTCGATGAACTTATGGAACTAGTTAGTCAAAAGGTGTAGGAGTCTCCAGATGCAGTGGAGTCTGTCCCTAGGAGGCCAAATAAGTTCATCACAGCCCCTTCAGATAAAGGCTTCTTGACCAAAGGTGTCCCTGTAGATGCTATGGTGGTGGCAGCTGCCACCAAAAAGGAACTTTCTGAAACATCCTCTACTGTCCATCTACAAAAAGGAGTCTCATACAATGGACAGATACGGGAAGCGCATGCTTACTTCAGTGACTTTTGTACTCCGATTGCTGAACTATCTGATGCATTTTACAAGGCTACAAAGAGATCTCCTAAAGGAGCTAGGAGATACCCTATCAGGTTCAGTAGCTGCAGGGGTGTTAGACAAGATTTCCTCTCAGCTCTCCACCTTAAACTATGTGGTCAACTCCTCCATGAGGCTCATTTCTTATGCAGCAGATGGAGGGAGCAGAGCAGCGGGTTCAGGAATATCCCTAAGGAGACATTCCTGGATGCGTTTATGCAACTTTGTGGAACCTTTCAAATCTTCCTTTATTAATGCCCCATTCGATGGCTCATCCTTACTTGGGCCAAAAGTTAAGGAGATGCTAACCAGGCATGAACAATAAAGGAAAGACTCTCTCTGCTGTAGGAGTCAGTTTTTCTGTACCTTCTAGACCTTATCAAAAAGGCCAGAAGGGGGGGGGGAGATGTGGTTCCATAAATACCAGAGAGTTTTCCAGGACACACGTGGTGACTCTTCCCCTAGGGGCAGAGGGGGAAGTACAAATGAAAGACACTGTCCTCGCGGCAGAGGGGATCCGCAAAACCAGGGCGACATAGATTCTTTCTGTGGTCATACCTTTCAGCGCTCCTGAAAGGAGGCCTGTCTATCCATCTCTGGAGGCAGTCAGGGGTCGCTTATCCTTGTACCTAAAAGCCTGGCTGTAAATAAAAGACAAATGGGTACAAGGTATCATATCCAGGGGGATACTCCATACCATTTTCTCTTCCTGTCCTGAACACAAATATAACTTCGGACATTCCACCCAGTCAGCGGGATCAAGCAGCTTTAGAAATTCAAAAGTTGCCAGACAAAAGAGTCATCCAAAGAGTCCCCACAGACAAAACAGGATCTGGAACTTACTCAAGATTCTTTTCAGTGCCAGAAAGAACAGGGGACTGGAGACCAATTTTGGATCTCAGCAGGTTAAACAAATCAGTAAAAAAGACCAAGTTCTGGATGGCAACACTGCAGTCGATTCTTCCCTTTTTGGGAAAAGACAATTGGATGTGCTCTATAGACCTCCAGGATGTGTACTACCGCATAAAGATGGACAGGCCATCCAGATGTCGTCTGCTCTTCTGGCTGGTAGCCAGTCATCATCAGTTTCGAGCTCTGCCCTTTGGTCTCACTACAGCCTCCAGAGTGTTCACCAAGTACATGGCATTAGTCACGTCTCACCTGAGACGTCTAGAATTCTGTCCGTTTCCCCATCTAGATGACTGGCTCCTAACTGCCACCACCAAGCATCTACTATTGGAATCAAGTGATACCACTCTCTCTTTCTGCTGTCACCTGGGAATCATAATAAATTATGAAAAAATCTGCCTTGTTGCCATCACATTTTATTTATTTATTTTACATTTGTTTACTGGGATAGTCCGACTGGATACATGTCCATTTTCAGCGAAGGCCCGGGGAGAAAAGCTCCAATAGACAATAATACATAGATTACACTACAAGTCTGATAACAGAAAACATAACACAAGGTGTTTTGTACAATGGTTTAGTAATGTTCCCAATAGGGACTCACAATTCTCATGGTCTGACACAATTAAAAGCAAAAAGACATCAGATTGGAAACAGAGTTTGGTTAAGTAATTAAATGTTACGATATTTACAGATATGCTTTCAGTTTATAACTTAATCAGGGTTGGTATATGGGCAAAGCCAGTTCACTTTGAAATACTGTTTGAGGCTCTTTTTCAAGAGACTTAGGGAGGATTGAAGGGTTATATAGTTTGGCAATGAATTCCAGGTTTTGTCAACAAAGTTGGCAAACAGGGATTCACCAGCAGAATTATTAGTTTTGTGGGTTTGGACCAGTAGTTTGTTGACTGATCGTAGGGATCTCAAGTTGCTATATGGCTTAATAATATTTATAAGTGAGGGGATATCCTCAGGGTGGTATATAATTTTGTGCGCTATTAAGAGTTGATTTAATTGAATTAAGCTGGGCAGTTCTAGCCACTCTAGTTGTTTCAGGTTCTGGCAGTGATGGGTTCTATAGGTGCAGCCAGTGGTGATTCTGGCAGTATGGTTATAGCTATGACAGAGTTCAGATTTGTTGAGGTTTGAGAGTACAGGAGAGGCATATATAAGAGTAGAGAGTATGTGTGACAGGGCTATTGCAGTTCTAGCTAGTGGGGTTAAAAATGTCTTGTTTCTATACAGTGACCCAAGCTTCTTATTGATGGTCTGCATGGTTTTGTTGACCTGTAGGTCAAATTTATGATTATCTGAAGCTTGGTATGGGTATCTGGGGAGATAGTGGTACCATTATTAGACGTGACAGAGAATGAGAGTGTGGCATATCTACTAATGGGGGTGAAGAGTAGTAGTAGAAGTTTAGTTTTATTGGGGTTCAGCAGCAGGCGTTGTTTGGGAGCCAGTTTTCAATAGTGTTAAAAGTATTTTGGGTTAAGATTTGCAGTTCGGATGGGGAGGTGGCTAAGCAGATCAGAGTGGGATCATCTACATATTGAATGCAGGTAGCTTTAGGGATAGCAGTGTGAAGGTTATTGATGAAAATAGAGAAGAGTAGTGGACCTAGTATGGAGCCTTGAGGGACACCAAGTGTGAGAGGTAGCTGGTTGGACAGTTTGCCCTACCATAATATTGCCTGTTGTCTACCAGTCAGGTAGGAATGGAACCACTGGATTGCATGCTTATTGAGGGGAAATTGACTTTAGAGGGAGAATGAGAAGTTCATGGTTGACCATGTCAAAGGCTTGTCAAGAAAGAGGGCAGAGGATAGCCTATTGTCATTCCTGCTTTGGTTTATGGCGTTAGGAAAGGAGGGCCGAGGTGGTGCTGTGGTGTCGCCTGAAACCATGCTGGGAGTTGGATAGTAAGTTATTCCGTGTAAGGTATTGCATTAGTTGCTTGTGTACACATTTCTCCATTACTTTGGCTAGTGGGGAAAGAATGGCAATGGGTCTATAGTTTGATAGTTCTGTAGATCTTCTACCTTTATGGAGTGGGAGGACGTCGGATACTTTCCAGATGGAGGGGATAGCGCTTTTGGATGTTTCTGTTGATCAGGATAGATATGGGATATGCAATGGCATCTGCAGCTATTTGTAGGTACTCTGCAGGGAGGAGATCAGCAGAGAGGGTGGTAGGTTTTATTTATTTTTAAGTGTTTTGATAAAACTAGTGGATATGGGTTGGAAGCTAAATTGGGGGTGATTGGTGAGTAGATTAGTGATGGAGTTTAAGTTTGTGGGGGTTAGTTGACTTGCCGGGGATTGGATTGTTTCAGTGAAAAAGTTATAAGCGTCAGCTATGGTCTCTGGGGAACCATGGGTGTGGTTAGTTGGGGTGGTAGAATGACCTGGATGAAGAAATTGATTTAAGCCTGCCCAGAACT
This sequence comes from Protopterus annectens, assembly GCF_019279795.1. Taxonomy (NCBI): domain Eukaryota; kingdom Metazoa; phylum Chordata; order Ceratodontiformes; family Protopteridae; genus Protopterus; species Protopterus annectens. Next base: position 414,927,456 of record NC_056747.1, on the reverse strand, counting down.
TTTGAGGGTCGTTTTGTTTTTGTAGGAGACTTCGGTAGACGCTTTTTTAGCTAGTAGAATAGATTTTTTGGTTCATTCCCGAGTTGGCGATATTTTCAATGGTGAAGTGGGGCTTTAGTTGATCTCCAGTTGGCCCAAGCTCTGTTTCTAGTTTTGATTTGGTATCTTTTGTGAGCCATGGTGCTGTGTTTGATCTAGATTTTGTTGTACACATATATCGTCGTCATAGGAGCAGATCTGGACATAATAAACATGAAGGCAAAACTTCCTACAGAAAGAGTCCTAGGTCTGAGACGCCAAGTTTACATCATTTTCTCCAAAACAAAAGTACAGGCAAAAGCAGTCTTGAAAGTCTTTGGAAACATGGCAGTGGCGATAACTTTAGTTCCACTCGCACATGAGAATTCTACAGTGGCTACCATTCACCGAGTGGGCGTTACAGGATCTACCCTTGTCTCACCAAATTATTTTAACAGTATCCTGCAAGAGGGATCCTCACTGATGGCTTCACTCCAGTCAGTTAACATCAGGTCAGCCATTTCTTCCTCCTTAGCCAGTAGCGACTGTGACCATGGATGCCTCCCAAGAGCAAGACAGTTCAAGGCACGATCACGCGGCCCATTTGCACATCAATATCCTAGAGATGAGAGCTTTTGACATTGCAGGCACTCCAGGACTCTTCCACTGGGAACAGTTGTAATACAGACAGACATATCGGTTGTCTGGTACATAACAAACAAGGGGGAACCAGGTCTTACTCCCTTTGACAAGAGGCCCACACATTGTGGCAGTGGGCGATATCTACCATAGCTTTCTCATAGCAACGCACATCCCGGGAAGGTAAAACATGATAGCTGACAAACTCAGCATAGTGATTCTTATGCCCCCCCAAAACAAGAAGTAGCGGACAGGATCTTCCACAAATAGGGCTAGCCTTGCTGCAACCTTTTTGCCACTCCTACAAATGCAGCATGTGTAATAGCACAGTATGCTTATAAGAGAAATGCGCCTCTAAAATAGCCATTTTGTGGTTTTAAGTGGTTACGCTTTCCTTGTGTACACGGCCAACATTTAGAAGGCTGAATACGTTTTAAATGACAAGTGGTACAAACGATATATTTCACCGATTACAAACTATACTGTGGAATACTATGTCTTAAGATACGGAACAAATCAGCAAACTGTTGACAACCACTTACTATCAACTTCAACTAGAAATCTTACAACATGGTTAGACAATTCCTTCATACTTATTTTGATGAGCTGATATAATTTCGTATTAGTTGTTTAAAGAATCTTAACAATGGAAATATGACACATCCTTTCACGCGGAAGAAGTTTTTTTAAGATTCAAACTGAGAAATGTTCGTAATTAGGTACAAACCATGTATCCAGTGGTCAGTTTCGTTTGCAAAATTGGGTTAAGGATAAAAGGGGGATCAGTCCAATATGTTTTCTACACACTTACCGATAATATCACGTTTGTATCGTATTCATCTTCACTGTCTATACTCATTAACGGTGTGTTTTTTTTTTTTTTTTTTACTTAAATTAACTGGAGTACAACACAAAACACTATTAACGGTTACAAAACCGTTTAACGAAAGCATGCAAATTCCATCAGCATTTATATCAAGGAAAAAAATGGCATAGTACGTTTTAACTAAAAAAATCGATAAACGTGCATTCGACATTGCTAAGACTGAATGGCAGACACAACACTGTTTATTTTGAAAGGATTAACAGCATCCTATCGCTCTTCAAACTGCATTCCATGATCTATTGTCTATGCTCGCCCAACCCTGAGCGCTGTTTTCCCTCACGTCATAAATGTTAAAGCACGAGCAACAAATGAGAACAAAATGTGACTAGATAAACAATATTAACATCATGGACACCAGAAGCAAGTAGAACACTGCAGCCAAACGGGTTGTGCTCAATCTCACGTACTCTGTCAAGCTATTACCAGTCAGCAAAACCCGATAGACAACAACAGCTTGGCCGTAAGCGTCGCAGGTATGCTATAAATGCCTACGTCACGTCCAGTCCAGGGCGCCGCCATCTTTGTACTCTGAAACAGCCGGAAGTGACCCTAATCGTCAGTGGGGGATCCGGCTTGTTGGTGAGGGGTAAATCCGTATTTTTGTTTTATATTAACTATAGTTTCATCATTAGTGTATTAGTCGTGCATTTGTATGGGGAGTGCGGAATCCCGACTTGGTGATGTTGATTGTTGGGTAAGTGGGGGACTAGGTGAGAGAGGGGGGCACGCAGCTTGTCCCGTTCGGGACGCTTTTGTTTGAGGGGCTGCTATTCCTCTGGACTGGTGAGTGAGGAAAACACTAGAGTATGTCTTAGTGTTTTGATTCATGCAGCCGCTCATTAATAAAGTGGCTGAAAAACAGCGGTAGTCTTTCGCTAAGTTGCATCAGTTACCTTCTTTATTTGAATATTCTACTTCTTGGCTATCACCCCATTTCTGCAATTGATCTCTGCCGTTTTATGGTTTCTTTTTCCTGTATATAATGAATGTGAGCATGCCATGGTCTGTTCCTTTTCTTCAGTTGTATGCAGTGCTGTAACAGATTATAAAAGTCACCCGTTTCTGCTTGAACTGTGGAGACCTTTAAAAGAGGGTGGGATAAACCTATAAGAGGTTAAGAAGAGTATGTATGCAGTTCTGCATCAACACAAAAGTCTCCAAAGTAGTTCACTTATATTAAAATTTGTAGTCAGTTGTTTTGTCGATCGTTGCAATTCATTTGCCATGGTTATTTTAAAGAACAGCACATTTTCTGAGCTGTTCTTATTGCATAGTCATCTCTCTTGGGAGTATTGCTCCAGATCCAAGATAATTTGGTGGTTATACCACACGTGTCGCATAACTGAGTTTTTCCTGGTCGCCGAAGCTATTTCCATAGTTTTAAATTGTTTTGCGGAGTCTGAAGTTGCAGTGCAGTAGGTGCGTAAAGTTGACAACTGTTATCAGTACTGGGCGGTGTACTTTGCAGATTCCCCTCCCATTATTTTCATTAAATGTTGCTTAATACTCTTTACTTCGTTTTCTATGGACAGTGTGAAAAAAAAAAACACTAGCAACATAATCACAACCAGAGCAGTATATTGTCCGTTCTTTGCAAAGTACTGGGTTACCAAGGTGATGAAAGTGTGTTGTGTAAACTTTGCCACGAACTGGGGTTGTGATGCTGATGCATACAAAAGGGTTTTTGGGATAATGGCATTATTTAGTTAATCAAGGGTACATCTAGTTTATCCTGCATAATCTGTTTTGGCATCTTGCTATTGGTTGGTCTTATCTTTGTTCCTCTTCTTACTGATCATGCAGTGATGAGAAGCTCCTCCTCCTCTCCTCCCTTTCCATGCATTATTGGTTCTGTGTGTATTGGAAACCTGATCTTGAAAATGAGGATGTAAACTGCTGTGCATTTAGTGAAAAATTCTTTGCAAGTTTTCAAACTTGTAAGTCCTATCTTTGTGGAAAAATTGCAACTTTGTATCTTTGATACTGTGGTTGTGTTGTAGTCTTCCATTTTCTGTTGTTTTGTAGCCTTGGTTCTTTTTGGAGACAGGCATATGGTAGCATTGGAGTACCATGTGCTGCTTTATTGTGTTTGATGAGAAGTATGTTGCTATCAAGTAGAGTAGTGATGGTGGGATTTATATAGAAACCCCAGCAAATATGGGGCTCAGAATACACTTTTCAGATTTAGCTTTGTTTGCACAAGGCGAGGGGCATTTAAATATGCGTTGAATCAAGGAGGGATGTTGTCTGATGGGTACAGGTGGAAAGTATTTTTAAGGAAATATTAAGCTTTAGTTTTATAGCAATTTTATGTAGAAATTTGTTCAGTAGTTTTTTTGTGAAAGTTATGGAATAGAAACTAATTAGTATTTTCCTTGGTAAAGTTGTAACTGAGCTAAGTTTATTTATTGAAGTATGTGTTACCGCATGCATTAAGTTTTTTTATGTTGAGGCAGACACTGGTAAATTAAAGTTGTTTCGTTATTTTATTTTGTATTCCAAAATGTTTTCTTAAATGTATATTTTTTACATTTTATGTAGTGTAGAGCTTATTTTGTAAGCGTGATGTATTTGTGTTGTTGAATTTCCATTATCCCCTTGTTCCCCATTCCACAAAATGTCAACTCTAGCACACACACTTCCATCCTCCCAGTGGAAATCAAACTGTTTTAAGAATGATGTCTAATGGTGCCCTTTACTGGATCTGGCAATAAAGCAATCGGATTTATCAAGTATTTCCGTGGCATCAGTGCTGTTTCCATCATACATATTCTAAGTATTTTTTTTGTACCGTTTGCTGTGTTTTTTATTGTATAAATACTGGCATCCATATTGCCATCCTGTGATATTGCTAACTGCAGGTAACTTTCCCTTTTTTGGGCAAAGAATGTTAAGAAACCTAGTTGTTTACTCAAAAAAACCCTAACAAAGCACTGTTGACTATTTGTAGTCAAATTCCTTTAGGTAGTAGTGCTGTGACTGTATAGATCAATGGTAAATGCCTTCTGAAAAAAGCGGTCTTTATCTGCATCACGTACAGACATTTGACATAGTCTTTTATGATTTGTTTCTTGAAAAAAAAAACTCTTTTTATCTTTGCATGCTGAAATGTTGCCCATGTTTGGTCTTCAAACTGTAGATATTTATCCGGGGCATCAAAGTAACATTTATTTCATCCAAAATTGCAGCATGCGGAAATGTCCTTGCTCATCACAGTTGCACTGCTGCTTGCTTGAAAATATTACTGCTGTAATGAGACAAAATTAGAAACCTGCCAGTGTCTTGCATAGCTTTTATTTCTGTTTCAGCCTTTAAAAACGCTGTATCTTAACACACTTTTTCTCGTAATTACCCCAGTACCATCATAGGCATGTCATCCTCCAGTTTCTCCGCTGTTTGTTTTTTTTCTGGTTGTACTGTAACATTTCATTTGT